>NW_025958583.1:0-48741 GCF_023159225.1 Perognathus longimembris pacificus | reverse complement strand
TGGCACCTTCAGACCTCACCTCCGCTGTTAGGAGGGGGGACGTGATCAGGCTCAAGTGACCCTGCTGGGCTGGTATTGCCCAGCAGCGCCTGTGGTTTTAGTTGTAAGAGTCTGCGAGGTCCAGGCGCCTCAGGTGGGGTTTGCACAACCGGCTGTCTCCCGGCCCCTGTAGGGAAGGGGGCGGGGCTGGTTCTGCCAGTTCAGGAACCTGTGGGGTGTTGGTGCTGCTGAGCCCTTCCCCTGCTAAAACTGACTTCCCAGGGCCTGATGGGGGTTTCCCCGCCTGATTTGTGGGTTCTTTGTTCCCACAGGGGTGGGGGAGGGGGGAGGGGAGGGCACTCACTTTTGCTGCTTTGTGTGTGTGTCCCGCGCTGCCGTTGGCCCTCCAGGGGTTGGCTAAGTGTCGTGGTAGCTTCCCTGGTTCCCGATTTCTGCCGCGCTGGGTTCCCTTGTCCAATGGGTTTTTATTTCTAATGAGGTCGACCAGTTGTCTATTTATTATTTTTTTTACTACGCATCAAGCTGCGATGCTTGTCTTTGCTCCTGTGTGCTCGCGCACTCTCGCCTTTTCCACTTATTTTATTTTTGATTTATTTTTGATTTATTTTGTCAATTTAAAAAAAAATACGAATCGTGCTGTGCTGTTTGTGTTTGCTTGAGTGCATTCGCGAGCTCTCCCTTACTCCACTTTACAATTTTTTTTGTTATTATTTATCTATTCCTGAGAGTTTATCTTATTTTTTATTTGTTTATTTAAATGAAGTCGACCAGTTGCCTGCCCTTCCTTCCATTATCCGTCACCGAGACAAACTGAACAAAGTTCTGAGGTCGACCTTGTAAAGATAAGGATTCAGGTCTGTCTGCTGTTTACCTTTGCTCCTGCGCGCACTGCCCTTCTCTCCACATTTATGTGTTTGTTTGTTTGTCTATCTAATCTTTTGGGTTTTTATTTCTAATGAGGTCGACCAGTTGTCTATTTATTATTTTTTTTACTACGCATCAAGCTGCGCTGCTTGTCTTTGCTCCTGTGTGCTCGCGCACTCTCGCCTTTTCCACTTATTTTTATTTTTGATTTATTTTTGATTTATTTTGTCAATTTAAAAAAAAATACGCATCGTGCTGTGCTGTTTGTGTTTGCTTGAGTGCATTCGCGCGCTCTCGCTTTCTCCACTTTACAATTTTTTTGTTATTATTTATCTATTCCTGAGAGTTTATCTTATTTTTATTTGTTTATTTAAATGAAGTCGACCAGTTGCCTGCCCTTCCTTCCATTATCCGTCACCGAGACAAACTGAACAAAGTTCTGAGGTCGACCTTGTAAAGATAAGGATTCAGGTCTGTCTGCTGTTTACCTTTGCTCCTGCGCGCACTGCCCTTCTCTCCACATTTATGTGTTTGTTTGTTTGTCTATCTAATCTTTTGGGTTTTATTTCTAATGAGGTCGACCAGTTGTCTATTTATTACTTTTTTACTACGCATCAAGCTGCGCTGCTTGTCTTTGCTCCTGTGTACTCGCGCACTCTCGCCTTTTCCTCTTATTTTTATTTTTGATTTATTTTTGATTTATTTTGTCAATTTAAAAAAAAAATATGCATCGTGCTGTGCTGTTTGTGTTTGCTTGAGTGCATTCGCGCGCTCTCGCTTTCTCCACTTTACAATTTTTTTGTTATTATTTATCTATTCCTGAGAGTTTATCTTATTTTTTATTTGTTTATTTAAATGAAGTCGACCAGTTGCCTGCCCTTCCTTCCATTATCCGTCACCGAGACAAACTGAACAAAGTTCTGAGGTCGACCTTGTAAAGATAAGGATTCAGGTCTGTCTGTTGTTTACCTTTGCTCCTGCGCGCACTGCCCTTATCTCCACATTTATGTGTTTGTTTGTTTGTCTATCTAATCTTTTGGGTTTTATTTCTAATGAGTTCGACCAGTTGTCTATTTATTACTTTTTTTACTACGCATCAAGCTGCGCTGCTTGTCTTTGCTCCTGTGTGCTTGCGCACTCTCGCCTTTTCCACTTATTTTTGATTTATTTTTGATTTATTTTGTCAATTTAAAAAAAAAATACGCATCGTGCTGTGCTGTTTGTGTTTGCTTGAGTGCATTTGCGCGCTCTCGCTTTCTCCACTTTACAATTTTTTTGTTATTATTTATCTATTCCTGAGAGATTATCTTATTTTTTATTTGTTTATTTAAATGAAGTGGACCAGTTGCCTGCCCTTCCTTCCATTATCCGTCACCGAGACAAACTGAACAAAATTCCGAGGTCGACCTTGTAAAGATAAGGATTCAGGTCTGTCTGCTGTTTACCTTTGCTCCTGCGGGCACTGCCCTTCTCTCCACATTTATGTGTTTGTTTGTTTGTCTATCTAATCTTTTGGGTTTTTATTTCTAATGAGGTCGACCAGTTGTCTATTTATTATTTTTTTTACTACTCATCAAGCTGCGCTGTTGTCTTTGCTCCTGTGTGCTCGCGCACTCTCGCCTTTTCCACTTATTTTTATTTTTGATTTATTTTTTATTTATTTTGTCAATTAAAAAAAATACGCATCGTGCTGTGCTGTTTGTGTTTGCTTGAGTGCATTCGCGCGCTCTCGCTTTCTCCACTTTACAATTTTTTTTGTTATTATTTATCTATTCCTGAGAGTTTATCTTATTTTTTATTTGTTTATTTAAATGAAGTCGACCAGTTGCCTGCCCTTCCTTCCATTATCCGTCACCGAGACAAACTGAACAAAGTTCTGAGGTCGACCTTGTAAAGATAAGGATTCAGGTCTGTCTTCTGTTTACCGTTGCTCCTGCGCGCACTGCCCTTCTCTCCACTTTTATGTGTTTGTTTGTTTGTCTATCTAATCTTTTGGGTTTTTATTTCTAATGAGGTCGACCAGTTGTCTATTTATTATTTTTTTTACTACGCATCAAGCTGCGCTGCTTGTCTTTGCTCCTGTGTGCTCGCGCACTCTCGCCTTTTCCACTTATTTTTATTTTTGATTTATTTTTTATTTATTTTGTCAATTTAAAAAAAATACGCATCGTGCTGTGCTGTTTGTGTTTGCTTGAGTGCATTCGCGCGCTCTTGCTTTCTGCACTTTACAATTTTTTTGTTATTATTTATCTATTCCTGAGAGTTTATCTTATTTTTTATTTGTTTATTTAAATGAAGTCGACCAGTTGCCTGCCCTTCCTTCCATTATCCGTCACCGAGACAAACTGAACAAAGTTCTGAGGTCGACCTTGTAAAGATAAGGATTCAGGTCTGTCTGCTGTTTACCTTTGCTCCTGCGCGCACTGCCCTTCTCTCCACATTTATGTGTTTGTTTGTTTGTCTATCTAATCTTTTGGGTTATTATTTCTAATGAGGTCGACCAGTTGTCTATTTATTATTTTTTTTACTACGCATCAAGCTACGCTGCTTGTCTTTGCTCCTGTGTGCTCGCGCACTCTCGCCTTTTCCACTTATTTTTATTTTTGATTTATTTTGTCAATTTAAAAAAAAAATACGCATCGTGCTGTGCTGTTCGTGTTTGCTTGAGTGCATTCGCGCGCTCTCGCTTTCTCCACTTTACAATTTTTTTTATTATTTATCTATTCCTGAGAGTTTATCTTATTTTTTATTTGTTTATTTAAATGAAGTCGACCAGTTGCCTGCCCTTCCTTCCATTATCCGTCACCGAGACAAACTGAACAAAGTTCTGAGGTTGACCTTGTAAAGATAAGGATTCAGGTCTGTCTGCTGTTTACCTTTGCTCCTGCGCGCACTGCCCTTCTCTCCACATTTATGTGTTTGTTTGTTTGTCTATGTAATCTTTTGGGTTTTTATTTCTAATGAGGTCGACCAGTTGTCTATTTATTATTTTTTTTACTACGCATCAAGCTGCGCTGCTTGTCTTTGCTCCTGTGTGCTCGCGCACTCTCGCCTTTTCCACTTATTTGTATTTTTGATTTATTTTTGATTTATTTTGTCAATTTAAAAAAAATACACATCGTGCTGTGCTGTTTGTGTTTGCTTGAGTGCATTCGCGCGCTCTCGCTTTCTCCACTTTACAATTTTTTGGTTATTATTTATCTATTCCTGAGAGTTTATCTTATTTTTTATTTGTTTATTTAAATGAAGTCGACCAGTTGCCTGCCCTTCCTTCCATTATGCGTCACCGAGACAAACTGAACAAAGTTCTGAGGTCGACCTTGTAAAGATAAGGATTCAGGTCTGTCTGCTGTTTACCTTTGCTCCTGCGCGCACTGCCCTTCTCTCCACATTTATGTGTTTGTTTGTTTGTCTATCTAATCTTTTGGGTTTTTATTTCTAATGAGGTCGACCAGTTTTCTATTTATTATTTTTTTTACTACGCATCAAGCTGCGCTGCTTGTCTTTGCTCCTGTGTGCTCGCGCACTCTCGCCTTTTCCACTTATTTTTATTTTTGATTTATTTTTGATTTATTTTGTCAATTTAAAAAAAATACTCATCGTCCTGTGCTGTTTGTGTTTGCTTGAGTGCATTCGCGCGCTCTCGCTTTCTCCACTTTACAATTTTTTTGTTACTATTTATCTATTCCTGAGAGTTTATCTTATTTTTTATTTGTTTATTTAAATGAAGTCGACCAGTTGCCTGCCCTTCCTTCCATTATCCGTCACCGAGACAAACTGAACAAAGTTCTGAGGTCGACCTTGTAAAGATAAGGATTCAGTTCTGTATGCAGTTTAGCTTTGCTCCTGCGCGCACTGCCCTTCTCTCCACATTTATGTGTTTGTATGTTTGTCTATCTAATCTTTTGGGTTTTTATTCTAATGAGGTCGACCAGTTGTCTATTTATTATTTTTTTTACTACGCATCAAGCTGCGCTGCTTGTCTTGGCTCCTGTGTGTTCGCGCACTCTCGCCTTTTCTACTTATTTTTATTTTTGATTTATTTTTGATTTATTTTGTCAATTTAAAAAAAATACGCATCGTGCTGTGCTGTTTGTGTTTGCTTGAGTGCATTCGCGCGCTCTCTCTTTCTCCACTTTACAATTTTTTTGTTATTATTTATCTATTCCTGAGAGTTTATCTTATTTTTTATTTGTTTATTTAAATGAAGTCGACCAGTTGCCTGCCCTTCCTTCCATTATCCGTCACCGAGACAAACTGAACAAAGTTCTGAGGTCGACCTTGTAAAGATAAGGATTCAGGTCTGTCTGCTGTTTACCTTTGCTCCTGCGCGCACTGCACTTCTCTCCACATTTATGTGTTTGTTTGTTTGTCTATCTAATCTTTTGGGTTTTTATTTCTAATCAGGTCGACCAGTTGTCTATTTATTATTTTTTTTACTACTCATCAAGCTGCGCTGTTGTCTTTGCTCCTGTGTGCTCGCGCACTCTCGCCTTATCCACTTATTTTTATTTTTGATTTATTTTTGATTTATTTTGTCAATTAAAAAAAATACGCATCGTGCTGTGCTGTTTGTGTTTGCTTGAGTGCATTCGCGCGCTCTCGCTTTCTCCACTTTACAATTTTTTTGTTATTATTTATCTATTCCTGAGAGTTTATCTTATTTTTTATTGTTTATTTAAATGAAGTCGACCAGTTGCCTGCCCTTCCTTCCATTATCCGTCACCGAGACAAACTGAACAAAGTTCTGAGGTCGACCTTTTAAAGATAAGGATTCAGGTCTGTCTGCTGTTTACCTTTGCTCCTGCGCGCACTGCCCTTCTCTCCACATTTATGTGTTTGTTTGTTTGTCTATCTAATCTTTTGGGTTATTATTTCTAATGAGGTCGACCAGTTGTCTATTTATTATTTTTTTTACTACGCATCAAGCTACACTGCTTGTCTTTGCTCCTGTGTGCTCGCGCACTCTCGCCTTTTCCACTTATTTTCATTTTTGATTTATTTTGTCAATTTAAAAAAAAATACGCATCGTGCTGTGCTGTTCGTGTTTGCTTGAGTGCATTCGCGCGCTCTCGCTTTCTCCACTTTACAATTTTTTTTATTATTTATCTATTCCTGAGAGTTTATCTTATTTTTTATTTGTTTATTTAAATGAAGTCGACCAGTTGCCTGCCCTTCCTTCCATTATCCGTCACCGAGACAAACTGAACAAAGTTCTGAGGTTGACCTTGTAAAGATAAGGATTCAGGTCTGTCTGCTGTTTACCTTTGCTCCTGCGCGCACTGCCCTTCTCTCCACATTTATGTGTTTGTTTGTTTGTCTATGTAATCTTTTGGGTTTTTATTTCTAATGAGGTCGACCAGTTGTCTATTTATTATTTTTTTTACTACGCATCAAGCTGCGCTGCTTGTCTTTGCTCCTGTGTGCTCGCGCACTCTCGCCTTTTCCACTTATTTGTATTTTTGATTTATTTTTGATTTATTTTGTCAATTTAAAAAAAAATACACATCGTGCTGTGCTGTTTGTGTTTGCTTGAGTGCATTCGCGTGCTCTCGCTTTCTCCACTTTACAATTTTTTGGTTATTATTTATCTATTCCTGAGAGTTTATCTTATTTTTTATTTGTTTATTTAAATGAAGTCGACCATTTGCCTGCCCTTCCTTCCATTATCCGTCACCGAGACAAACTGAACAAAGTTCTGAGGTCGACCTTGTAAAGATAAGGATTCAGGTCTGTCTGCTGTTTACCTTTGCTCCTGCGCGCACTGCCCTTCTCTCCACATTTATGTGTTTGTTTGTTTGTCTATCTAATCTTTTGGGTTTTTATTTCTAATGAGGTCGACTAGTTTTCTATTTATTATTTTTTTTACTACGCATCAAGCTGCGCTGCTTGTCTTTGCTCCTGTGTGCTCGCGCACTCTCGCCTTTTCCACTTATTTTATTTTTGATTTATTTTTGATTTATTTTGTCAATTTAAAAAAAATACTCATCGTCCTGTGCTGTTTGTGTTTGCTTGAGTGCATTCGCGCGCTCTCGCTTTCTCCACTTTACAATTTTTTTGTTACTATTTATCTATTCCTGAGAGTTTATCTTATTTTTTATTTGTTTATTTAAATGAAGTCGACCAGTTGCCTGCCCTTCCTTCCATTATCCGTCACCGAGACAAACTGAACAAAGTTCTGAGGTCGACCTTGTAAAGATAAGGATTCAGGTCTGTCTGCTGTTTACCTTTGCTCCTGCGCGCACTGCCCTTCTCTCCACATTTATGTGTTTGTTTGTTTGTCTATCTAATCTTTTGGGTTTTTATTTCTAATCAGGTCGACCAGTTGTCTATTTATTATTTTTTTTACTACTCATCAAGCTGCGCTGTTGTCATTGCTCCTGTGTGCTCGCGCACTCTCGCCTTTTCCACTTATTTTTATTTTTGATTTATTTTTGATTTATTTTGTCAATTAAAAAAATACGCATTGTGCTGTGCTGTTTGTGTTTGCTTGAGTGCATTCGCGTGCTCTCGCTTTCTCCACTTTACAATTTTTTTGTTATTATTTATCTATTCCTGAGAGTTTATCTTATTTTTTATTTGTTTATTTAAATGAAGTCGACCAGTTGCCTGCCCTTCCTTCCATTATCCGTCACCGAGACAAACTGAACAAAGATCTGAGGTCGACCTTGTAAAGATAAGGATTCAGGTCTGTCTGCTGTTTACCTTTGCTCCTGCGCGCACTGCCCTTCTCTCCACATTTATGTGTTTGTTTGTTTGTCTATCTAATCTTTTGGGTTTTTTTTTTTTTTTTTTTGGGCCAGTCCTGGGCCTTGGACTCAGGGCCTGATCACTGTCCCTGGCTTCGTTTTGCTCAAGGCTAGCACTCTGCCACTTGAGCCACAGCGCCACTTCTGGCCATTTTCTGTATATGTGGTGCTGGGGAATCAAACCCAGGGCCTCATGTATATGAGGCAGGCACTCTTGCCACTAGGCCATATCCCCAGCCCCCATTGGGTTTTTATTTCTAATGAGGTCGACCAGTTGTCTATTTATTATTTTTTTTACTACGCATCAAGCTGCGCTGCTTGTCTTTGCTCCTGTGTGCTCGCGCACTCTCGCCTTTTCCACTTATTTTTATTTTTGATTTATTTTTGATTTATTTTGTCAATTTTAAAACAAAATACGCATAGTGCTGTGCTGTTTGTGTTTGCTTGAGTGCATTCGCGCGCTCTCGCTTTCTGCACTTTACAATTTTTTTGTTATTATTTATCTATTCCTGAGAGTTTATCTTATTTTTTTTTGTTTATTTAAATGAAGTCGACCAGTTGCCTGCCCTTCCTTCCATTATCCGTCACCGAGACAAACTGAACAAAGTTCTGAGGTCGACCTTGTAAAGATAAGGATTCAGGTCTGTCTGCTGTTTACCTTTGCTCCTGCGCGCACTGCCCTTCTCTCCACATTTATGTGTTTGTTTGTTTGTCTATCTAATCTTTTGGGGTTTTATTTCTAATGAGGTCGACCAGTTGTCTATTTATTATTTTTTTTACTACGCATCAAGCTGCGCTGCTTGTCTTTGCTCCTGTGTGCTCGCGCACTCTCGCCTTTTCCACTTATTTTTATTTTTGATTTATTTTTGATTTATTTTGTCAATTTAAAAAAAAAATACGCATCGTGCTGTGCTGTTTGTGTTTGCTTGAGTGCATTCGCGCGCTCTCGCTTTCTCCACTTTACAATTTTTTTGTTATTATTTATCTATTCCTGAGAGTTTATCTTATTTTTTATTTGTTTATTTAAATGAAGTCGACCAGTTGCCTGCCCTTTCTTCCATTATCCGTCACCGAGACAAACTGAACAAAGTTCTGAGGTCGACCTTGTAAAGATAAGCATTCAGGTCTGTCTGCTGTTTACCTTTGCTCCTGCGCCCACTGCCCTTCTCTCCACATTTATGTGTTTGTTTGTTTGTCTATCTAATCTTTTGGGTTTTTATTTCTAATGAGGTCGACCAGTTGTCTATTTATTATTTTTTTTACTACGCATCAAGCTGCGCTGCTTGTCTTTGCTCCTGTGTGCTCGCGCACTCTCGCCTTTTCCACTTATTTTTATTTTTGATTTATTTTTGATTTATTTTGTCAATTTAAAAAAAAATACGCATCGTGCTGTGTTGTTTGTGTTTGCTTGAGTGCATTCGCGCGCTCTCGCTTTCTCCACTTTACAATTTTTTTGTTATTATTTATCTATTCCTGAGAGTTTATCTTATTTTTTATTTGTTTATTTAAATGAAGTCGACCAGTTGCCTGCCCTTCCTTCCATTATCCGTCACCGAGACAAACTGAACAAAGTTCTGAGTTCGACCTTGTAAAGATAAGGATTGAGGTCTGTCTGCTGTTTACCTTTGCTCCTGCGCGCACTGCCCTTCTCTCCACATTTATGTGTTTGTTTGTTTGTCTATCTAATCTTTTGGGTTTTTTTTTTTTTTGGGGGGGCCAGTCCTGGGCCTTGGACTCAGGGCCTGAGCACTGTCCCTGGCTTCTTTATGCTCAAGGCTAGCACTCTGCCACTTGAGCCACAGCGCCACTTCTGGCCATTTTCTGTATATGTGGTGCTGGGGAATCAAACCCAGGGCCTCATGTATATGAGGCAGGCACTCTTGCCACTAGGCCATATCCCCAGCCCCCATTGGGTTTTTATTTCTAATGAGGTCGACCAGTTGTCTATTTATTATTTTTTTTACTACGCATCAAGCTGCGCTGCTTGTCTTTGCTCCTGTGTGCTCGCGCACTCTCGCCTTTTCCACTTATTTTTATTTTTGATTTATTTTTCATTTATTTTGTCAATTTAAAAAAAAATACGCATCGTGCTGTGCTGTTTGTGTTTGCTTGAGTGCATTCGCGCGCTCTCGCTTTCTCCACTTTACAATTATTTTGTTATTATTTATCTATTCCTGAGAGTTTATCTTATTTTTTATTTGTTTATTTAAATGAAGTCGACCAGTTGCCTGCCCTTCCTTCCATTATCCGTCACCGAGACAAAATGAACAAAGTTCTGAGGTCGACCTTGTAAAGATAAGGATTGAGGTCTGTCTGCTGTTTACCTTTGCTCCTGCGCGCACTGCCCTTCTCTCCACATTTATGTGTTTGTTTGTTTGTCTATCTAATCTTTTGGGTTTTTTTTTTTGGGGGGGGCCAGTCCTGGGCCTTGGACTCAGGGCCTGAGCACTGTCCCTGGCTTCTTTTTGATCAAGGCTAGCACTCTGCCACTTGATCCACAGCACCACTTCTGGCCATTTTCTGTATATGTGGTGCTGGGGAATCAAACCCAGGGCCTCATGTATATGAGGCAGGCACTCTTGCCACTAGGCCATATCCCCAGCCCCCATTGGGTTATTATTTCTAATGAGGTCGACCAGTTGTCTATTTATTATTTTTTTTACTACGCATCAAGCTACGCTGCTTGTCTTTGCTCCTGTGTGCTCGCGCACTCTCGCCTTTTCCACTTATTTTTATTTTTGATTTATTTTGTCAATTTAAAAAAAAAATACGCATCGTGCTGTGCTGTTTGTGTTTGCTTGAGTGCATTCGCGCGCTCTCGCTTTCTCCACTTTACAATTTTTTTGTTATTATTTATCTATTCCTGAGAGTTTATCTTATTTTTTATTTGTTTATTTAAATGAAGTCGACCAGTTGCCTGCCCTTCCTTCCATTATCCGTCACCGAGACAAACTGAACAAAGTTCTGAGGTCGACCTTGTAAAAATAAGGATTCAGGTCTGTCTACTGTTTACCTTTGCTCCTGCGCGCACTGCCCTTCTCTCCACATTTATGTGTTTGTTTGTTTGTCTATGTAATCTTTTGGGTTTTTATTTCTAATGAGGTCGACCAGTTGTCTATTTATTATTTTTTTTACTACGCATCAAGCTGCGCTGCTTGTCTTTGCTCCTGTGTGCTCGCGCACTCTCGCCTTTTCCACTTATTTTTATTTTTGATTTATTTTTGATTTATTTTGTCAATTTTAAAAAAAAATACGCATCGTGCTGTGCTGTTTGTGTTTGCTTGAGTGCATTCGCGCGCTCTCGCTTTCTCCACTTTACAATTTTTTTGTTATTATTTATCTATTCCTGAGAGTTTATCTTACTTTTTATTTGTTTATTTAAATGAAGTCGACCAGTTGCCTGCCCTTCCTTCCATTATCCGTCACCGAGACAAACTGAACAAAGTTCTGAGGTCGACCTTGTAAAGATAAGGATTCAGGTCTGTCTGCTGTTTACCTTTGCTCCTGCGCTCACAGCCCTTCTCTCCAAATTTATGTGTTTGTTTGTTTGTCTATCTAATCTTTTGGGTTATTATTTCTAATGAGGTCGACCAGTTGTCTATTTATTATTTTTTTTACTACGCATCAAGATAAGCTGCTTGTCTTTGCTCCTGTGTGCTCGCGCACTCTCGCCTTTTCCACTTATTTTTATTTTTGATTTATTTTGTCAATTTTAAAAAAAAAATACGCATCGTGCTGTGCTCTTTGTGTTTGCTTGAGTGCATTCGCCCGCTCTCGCTTTCTCCACTTTACAATTTTTTTGTTATTATTTATCTATTCCTGAGAGTTTATCTTATTTTTTATTTGTTTATTTAAATGAAGTCGACCAGTTGCCTGCCCTTCCTTCCATTATCCGTCACCGAGACAAACTGAACAAAGTTCTGAGGTCGACCTTGTAAAGATAAGGATTCAGGTCTGTCTGCTGTTTACCTTTGCTCCTGCCCGCACTGCCCTTCTCTCCACATTTATGTGTTTGTTTGTTTGTCTATGTAATCTTTTGGGTTTTTATTTCTAATGAGGTCGACCAGTTTTCTATTTATTATTTTTTTTACTACGCATCAAGCTGCGCTGCTTGTCTTTGCTCCTGTGTGCTCGCGCACTCTCGCCTTTTCCACTTATTTTTATTTTTGATTTATTTTTGATTTATTGTGTCAATTTAAAAAAAATACTCATCCTCCTGTGCTGTTTGTGTTTGCTTGAGTGCATTCGCGCGCTCTCGCTTTCTCCACTTTACAATTTTTTGTTACTATTTATCTATTCCTGAGAGTTTATCTTATTTTTTATTTGTTTATTTAAATGAAGTCGACCAGTTGCCTGCCCTTCCTTCCATTATCCGTCACTGAGACAAACTGAACAAAGTTCTGAGGTCGACCTTGTAAAGATAAGGATTCAGTTCTGTATGCTGTTTACCTTTGCTCCTGCGCGCACTGCCCTTCTCTCCACATTTATGTGTTTGTTTGTTTGTCTATCTAATCTTTTGGGTTTTTATTTCTAATGAGGTCGACCAGTTGTCTATTTATTATTTTTTTTACTACGCATCAAGCTGCGCTGCTTGTCTTGGCTCCTGTGTGTTCGCGCACTCTCGCCTTTTCTACTTATTTTTATTTTTGATTTATTTTTGATTTATTTTGTCAATTTAAAAAAAAATACGCATCGTGCTGTGCTGTTTGTGTTTGCTTGAGTGCATTCGCGCGCTCTCTCTTTCTCCACTTTACAATTTTTTTGTTATTATTTATCTATTCCTGAGAGTTTATCTTATTTTTTATTTGTTTATTTAAATGAAGTCGACCAGTTGCCTGCCCTTCCTTCCATTATCCGTCACCGAGACAAACTGAACAAAGTTCTGAGGTCGACCTTGTAAAGATAAGGATTCAGGTCTGTCTGCTGTTTACCTTTGCTCCTGCGCGCACTGCCCTTCTCTCCACATTTATGTGTTTGTTTGTTTGTCTATCTAATCTTTTGGGTTTTTATTTCTAATCAGGTCGACCAGTTGTCTATTTATTATTTTTTTTACTACTCATCAAGCTGCGCTGTTGTCTTTGCTCCTGTGTGCTCGCGCACTCTCGCCTTTTCCACTTATTTTTATTTTTGATTTATTTTTGATTTATTTTGTCAATTAAAAAAAATACGCATCGTGCTGTGCTGTTTGTGTTTGCTTGAGTGCATTCGCGCGCTCTTGCTTTCTGCACTTTACAATTTTTTTGTTATTATTTATCTATTCCTGAGAGTTTATCTTATATTTTATTTGTTTATTTAAATGAAGTCGACCAGTTGCCTGCCCTTCCTTCCATTATCCGTCACCGAGACAAACTGAACAAAGTTCTGAGGTCGACCTTGTAAAGATAAGGATTCAGGTCTGTCTGCTGTTTACCTTTGCTCCTGCGCGCACTGCCCTTCTCTCCACATTTATGTGTTTGTTTGTTTGTCTATCTAATCTTTTGGGTTATTATTTCTAATGAGGTCGACCAGTTGTCTATTTATTATTTTTTTTACTACGCATCAAGCTACGCTGCTTGTCTTTGCTCCTGTGTGCTCGCGCACTCTCGCCTTTTCCACTAATTTTTATTTTTGATTTATTTTGTCAATTTAAAAAAAAAATACGCATCGTGCTGTGCTGTTTGTGTTTGCTTGAGTGCATTCGCGCGCTCTCGCTTTCTCCACTTTACAATTTTTTTTGTTATTATTTATCTATTCCTGAGAGTTTATCTTATTTTTTATTTGTTTATTTAAATGAAGTCGACCAGTTGCCTGCCCTTCCTTCCATTATCCGTCACCGAGACAAAGTGAACAAAGTTCTGAGGTCGACCTTGTAAAGATAAGGATTCAGGTCTGTCTACTGTTTACCTTTGCTCCTGCGCGCACTGCCATTCTCTCCACATTTATGTGTTTGTTTGTTTGTCTATGTAATCTTTTGGGTTTTTATTTCTAATGAGGTCGACCAGTTGTCTATTTATTATTTTTTTTACTACGCATCAAGCTGCGCTGCTTGTCTTTGCTCCTGTGTGCTCGCGCACTCTCGCCTTTTCCACTTATTTGTATTTTTGATTTATTTTTGATTTATTTTGTCAATTTTAAAAAAAAATACGCATCGTGCTGTGCTGTTTGTGTTTGCTTGAGTGCATTCGCGCGCTCTCGCTTTCTCCACTTTACAATTTTTTGTTATTATTTATCTATTCCTGAGAGTTTATCTTATTTTTTATTTGTTTATTTAAATGAAGTCGACCAGTTGCCTGCCCTTCCTTCCATTATCCGTCACCGAGACAAACTGAACAAAGTTCTGAGGTCGACCTTGTAAAGATAAGGATTCAGGTCTGTCTGCTGTTTACCTTTGCTCCTGCGCGCACTGCCCTTCTCTCCAAATTTATGTGTTTGTTTGTTTGTCTATCTAATCTTTTGGGTTATTATTTCTAATGAGGTCGACCAGTTGTCTATTTATTATTTTTTTTACTACGCATCAAGCTACGCTGCTTGTCTTTGCTCCTGTGTGCTCGCGCACTCTCGCCTTTTCCACTTATTTTTATTTTTGATTTATTTTGTCAATTTTAAAAAAAAATACGCATCGTGCTGTGTTCTTTGTGTTTGCTTGAGTGCATTTGCCCGCTCTCGCTTTCTCCACTTTACAATTTTTTTGTTATTATTTATCTATTCCTGAGAGTTTATCTTATTTTTTATTTGTTTATTTAAATGAAGTCGACCAGTTGCCTGCCCTTCCTTCCATTATCCGTCACCGAGACAAACTGAACAAAGTTCTGAGGTCGACCTTGTAAAGATAAGGATTCAGGTCTGTCTGCTGTTTACCTTTGCTCCTGCCCGCACTGCCCTTCTCTCCACATTTATGTGTTTGTTTGTTTGTCTATGTAATCTTTTGGGTTTTTATTTCTAATGAGGTCGACCAGTTGTCTATTTATTATTTTTTTTACTACGCATCAAGCTGCGCTGCTTGTCTTTGCTCCTGTGTGTTCGCGCACTCTCGCCTTTTCCACTTATTTTTATTTTTGATTTATTTTTTATTTATTTTGTCAATTTAAAAAAAAAACGCATCGTGCTGTGCTGTTTGTGTTTGCTTGAGTGCATTCGCGCGCTCTCGCTTTCTCAACTTTACAATTTTTTTGTTATTATTTATCTATTCCTGAGAGTTTATCTTATTTTTTATTTGTTTATTTAAATGAAGTCGACCAGTTGCCAGCCCTTCCTTCCATTATCCCTCACCGAGACAAACTGAACAAAGTTCTGAGGTCGACCTTGTAAAGATAAGGATTCAGGTCTGTCTGCTGTTTACCTTTGCTCCTGCGCGCACTGCCCTTCTCTCCACATTTATGTGTTTGTTTGTTTGTCTATCTAATCTTTTGGGTTTTTATTTCTAATGAGGTCGACCAGTTTTCTATTTATTATTTTTTTTACTACGCATCAAGCTGCGCTGCTTGTCTTTGCTCCTGTGTGCTCGCGCACTCTCGCCTTTTCCACTTATTTTTATTTTTGATTTATTTTTGATTTATTGTGTCAATTTAAAAAAAATACTCATCGTCCTGTGCGGTTTGTGTTTGCTTGAGTGCATTCGCGCGCTCTCGCTTTCTCCACTTTACAATTTTTTTGTTACTATTTATCTATTCCTGAGAGTTTATCTTATTTTTTATTTGTTTATTTAAATGAAGTCGACCAGTTGCCTGCCCTTCCTTCCATTATCCGTCACTGAGACAAACTGAACAAAGTTCTGAGGTCGACCTTGTAAAGATAAGGATTCAGTTCTGTATGCTGTTTACCTTTGCTCCTGCGCGCACTGCCCTTCTCTCCACATTTATGTGTTTGTTTGTTTGTCTATCTAATCTTTTGGGTTTTTATTTCTAATGAGGTCGACCAGTTGTCTATTTATTATTTTTTTTACTACGCATCAAGCTGCGCTGCTTGTCTTGGCTCCTGTGTGTTCGCGCACTCTCGCCTTTTCTACTTATTTTTATTTTTGATTTATTTTTGATTTATTTTGTCAATTTAAAAAAAATACGCATCGTGCTGTGCTGTTTGTGTTTGCTTGAGTGCATTCGCGCGCTCTCTCTTTCTCCACTTTACAATTTTTTTGTTATTATTTATCTATTCCTGAGAGTTTATCTTATTTTTTATTTGTTTATTTAAATGAAGTCGACCAGTTGCCTGCCCTTCCTTCCATTATCCGTCACCGAGACAAACTGAACAAAGTTCTGAGGTCGACCTTGTAAAGATAAGGATTCAGGTCTGTCTGCTGTTTACCTTTGCTCCTGCGCGCACTGCCCTTCTCTCCACATTTATGTGTTTGTTTGTTTGTCTATCTAATCTTTTGGGTTTTTATTTCTAATCAGGTCGACCAGTTGTCTATTTATTATTTTTTTTACTACTCATCAAGCTGCGCTGTTGTCTTTGCTCCTGTGTGCTCGCGCACTCTCGCCTTTTCCACTTATTTTTATTTTTGATTTATTTTTGATTTATTTTGTCAATTAAAAAAATACGCATCGTGCTGTGCTGTTTGTGTTTGCTTGAGTGCATTCGCGTGCTCTCGCTTTCTCCACTTTACAATTTTTTTGTTATTATTTATCTATTACTGAGAGTTTATCTTATTTTTTATTTGTTTATTTAAATGAAGTCGACCAGTTGCCTGCCCTTCCTTCCATTATCCGTCACCGAGACAAACTGAACAAAGTTCTGAAGTCGACCTTGTAAAGATAAGGATTCAGGTCTGTCTTCTGTTTACCTTTGCTCCTGCGCGCACTGCCCTTCTCTCCACATTTATGTGTTTGTTTGTTTGTCTATCTAATCTTTTGGGTTTTTATTTCTAATGAGGTCGACCAGTTGTCTATTTATTATTTTTTTTACTACGCATCAAGCTGCGCTGCTTGTCTTTGCTCCTGTGTGCTCGCGCACTCTCGCCTTTTCCACTTATTTTTATTTTTGATTTATTTTTTATTTATTTTGTCAATTTAAAAAAAAATACGCATCGTGCTGTGCTGTTTGTGTTTGCTTGAGTGCATTCGCGCGCTCTTGCTTTCTGCACTTTACAATTTTTTTTGTTATTATTTATCTATTCCTGAGAGTTTATCTTATTTTTTATTTGTTTATTTAAATGAAGTCGACCAGTTGCCTGCCCTTCCTTCCATTATCCGTCACCTAGACAAACTGAACAAAGTTCTGAGGTCGACCTTGTAAAGATAAGGATTCAGGTCTGTCTGCTGTTTACCTTTGCTCCAGCGCGCACTGCCCTTCTCTCCACATTTATGTGTTTGTTTGTTTGTCTATCTAATCTTTTGGGTTATTATTTCTAATGAGGTCGACCAGTTGTCTATTTATTATTTTTTTTACTACGCATCAAGCTACGCTGCTTGTCTTTGCTCCTGTGTGCTCGCGCACTCTCGCCTTTTCCACTTATTTTTATTTTTGATTTATTTTGTCAATTTAAAAAAAAAATACGCATCGTGCTGTGCTGTTTGTGTTTGCTTGAGTGCATTCGCGCGCTCTCGCTTTCTCCACTTTACAATTTTTTTTGTTATTATTTATCTATTCCTGAGAGTTTATCTTATTTTTTATTTGTTTATTTAAATGATGTCGACCAGTTTCCTGCCCTTCCTTCCATTATCCGTCACCGAGACAAACTGAACAAAGTTCTGAGGTCGACCTTGTAAAGATAAGGATTCAGTTCTGTCTACTGTTTACCTTTGCTCCTGCGCGCACTGCCCTTCTCTCCACATTTATGTGTTTGTTTGTTTGTCTATGTAATCTTTTGGGTTTTTATTTCTAATGAGGTCGACCAGTTGTCTATTTATTATTTTTTTTACTACGCATCAAGCTGCGCTGCTTGTCTTTGCTCCTGTGTGCTCGCACACTCTCGCCTTTTCCACTTATTTGTATTCTTGATTTATTTTTGATTTATTTTGTCAATTTTAAAAAAAAATACGCATCGTGCTGTGCTGTTTGTGTTTGCTTGAGTGCATTCGCGCGCTCTCGCTTTCTCCACTTTACAATTTTTTTGTTATTATTTATCTATTCCTGAGAGTTTATCTTATTTTTTATTTGTTTATTTAAATGAAGTCGACCAGTTGCCTGCCCTTCCTTCCATTATCCGTCACCGAGACAAACTGAACAAAGTACTGAGGTCGACCTTGTAAAGATAAGGATTCAGGTCTGTCTGCTGTTTACCTTTGCTCCTGCGCGCACTGCCCTTCTCTCCAAATTTATGTGTTTGTTTGTTTGTCTATCTAATCTTTTGGGTTATTATTTCTAATGAGGGCGACCAGTTGTCTATTTATTATTTTTTTTACTACGCATCAAGCTACGCTGCTTGTCTTTGCTCCTGTGTGCTCGCGCACTCTCGCCTTTTCCACTTATTTTTATTTTTGATTTATTTTGTCAATTTAAAAAAAAAATACGCATCGTGCTGTGCTCTTAGTGTTTGCTTGAGTGCATTCGCCCGCTCTCGCTTTCTCCACTTTACAATTTTTTTGTTATTATTTATCTATTCCTGAGAGTTTATCTTATTTTTTATTTGTTTATTTAAATGAAGTCGACCAGTTGCCTGCCCTTCCTTCCATTATCCGTCACCGAGACAAACTGAACAAAGTTCTGAGGTCGACCTTGTAAAGATAAGGATTCAGGTCTGTCTGCTGTTTACCTTTGCTCCTGCCCGCACTGCCCTTCTCTCCACATTTATGTGTTTGTTTGTTTGTCTATGTAATCTTTTGGGTTTTTATTTCTAATGAGGTCGACCAGTTGTCTATTTATTATTTTTTTTACTAAGCATCAAGCTGCGCTGCTTGTCTTTGCTCCTGTGTGCTCGCGCACTCTCGCCTTTTCCACTTATTTTTATTTTTGATTTATTTTTTATTTATTTTGTCAATTTAAAAAAAAAACGCATCGTGCTGTGCTGTTTGTGTTTGCTTGAGTGCATTCGCGCGCTCTCGCTTTCTCAACTTTACAATTTTTTTGTTATTATTTATCTATTCCTGAGAGTTTATCTTATTTTTTATTTGTTTATTTAAATGAAGTCGACCAGTTGCCAGCCCTTCCTTCCATTATCCGTCACCGAGACAAACTGAACAAAGTTCTGAGGTCGACTTTGTAAAGATAAGGATTCAGGTCTGTCTGCTGTTTACCTTTGCTCCTGCACGCACTGCCCTTCACTCCACATTTATGTGTTTGTTTGTTTGTCTATCTAATCTTTTGGGTTTTTATTTCTAATGAGGTCGACCAGTTGTCTATTTATTATTTTTTTTACTACGCATCAAGCTGCGCTGCTTGTCTTTGCTCCTGTGTGCTCGCGCACTCTCGCCTTTTCCACTTATTTTTATTTTTGATTTATTTTTGATTTATTTTGTCAATTTTAAAAAAAAATACGCATCGTGCTGTGCTGTTTGTGTTTGCTTGAGTGCATTCGCGCGCTCTCGCTTTCTCCACTTTACAATTTTTTTGTTATTATTTATCTATTCCTGAGAGTTTATCTTATTTTTTTTTTCTTTATTTAAATGAAGTCGACCAGTTGCCTGCCCTTCCTTCCATTATCCGTCACCGAGACAAACTGAACAAAGTTCAGAGGTCGACCTTGTAAAGATAACGATTCAGGTCTGTCTGCTGTTTACCTTTGCTCCTGCGCGCACTGCCCTTCTCTCCACATTTATGTGTTTGTTTGTTTGTCTATCTAATCTTTTGGGTTATTATTTCTAATGAGGTCGACCAGTTGTCTATTTATTATTTTTTTTACTACGCATCAAGCTACGCTGCTTGTCTTTGCTCCTGTGTGCTCGCGCACTCTCGCCTTTTCCACTTATTTTTATTTTTGATTTATTTTGTCAATTTTAAAAAAAAATACGCATCGTGCTGTGCTGTTTGTGTTTGCTTGAGTGCATTCGCGCGCTCTCGCTTTCTCCACTTTACAATTTTTTTGTTATTATTTATCTATTCCTGAGAGTTTATCTTATTTTTTATTTGTTTATTTAAATGAATTCGACCAGTTGCCTGCCCTTCCTTCCATTATCCGTCACCGAGACAAACTGAACAAAGTTCTGAGTTCGACCTTGTAAAGATAAGGATTCAGGTCTGTCTGCTGTTTACCTTTGTCCTGCGCGCACTGCCCTTCTCTCCACTTTTATGTGTTTGTTTGTTTGTCTATCTAATCTTTTGGGTTTTTATTTCTAATGAGGTCGACCAGTTGTCTATTTATTATTTTTTTTACTACGCATCAAGCTGCGCTGCTTGTCTTTGCTACTGTGTGCTCGTGCACTCTCGCCTTTTCCACTTATTTTTATTTTTGATTTATTTTTGATTTATTTTGTCAATTTAAAAAAAAATACGCATCGTGCTGTGCTGTTTGTGTTTGCTTGAGTGCATTCGCGCGCTCTCGCTTTCTCCACTTTACAATTTTTTTGTTATTATTTATCTATTCCTGAGAGTTTATCTTATATTTTATTTGTTTATTTAAATGAAGTCGACCAGTTGCCTGCCTTTCCTTCCATTATCCGTCACCGAGACAAACTGAACAAAGTTCTGAGGTCGACCTTGTAAACATAAGTATTCATGTCTGTCTGCTGTTTACCTTTGCTCCAGCGCGCACTGCCCTTCTCTCCACATTTATGTGTTTGTTTGTTTGTCTATCTAATCTTTTGGGTTTTTATTTCTAATGAGGTCGACCAGTTGTCTATTTATTATTTTTTTTACTACGCATCAAGCTGCGCTGCTTGTCTTTGCTCCTGTGTGCTCGCGCACTCTCGCCTTTTCCACTTATTTTTATTTTTGATTTATTTTTGATTTATTTTGTCAATTTAAAAAAAATACGCATCGTGCTGTGCTGTTTGTGTTTGCTTGAGTGCATTTGCGCGCTCTCGATTTCTCCACTTTACATTTTTTTGTTATTATTTATCTATTCCTAAGAGTTTATCTTATATTTTATTTGTTTATTTAAATGAAGTCGACCAGTTGCCTGCCCTTCCTTCCATTATCCGTCACCGAGACAAACTGAACAAAGTTCTGAGGTCGCCCTTGTAAAGATAAGGATTCAGGTCTGTCTGCTGTTTACCTTTGGTCCTGCGCGCACTGCCTTTCTCTCCACATTTATGTGTTTGTTTGTTTGTCTATCTAATCTTTTGGGTTTTTATTTCTAATGAGGTCGACCAGTTGTCTATTTATTATTTTTTTTACTACGCATCAAGCTGCGCTGCTTGTCTTTGCTCCTGTGTGCTCGTGCACTCTCGCCTTTTCCACTTATTTTTATTTTTGATTTATTTTGTCAATTTCAAAAAAAATACGCATCGTGCTGTGCTGTTTGTGTTTGCTTGAGTGCATTCGCGCGCTCTCGCTTTCTCCACTTTACAATTTTTTGTTATTATTTATCTATTCCTGAGAGTTTATCTTATTTTTTATTTGTTTATTTAAATGAAGTCGACCAGTTGCCTGCCCTTCCTTCCATTATCCGTCACCGAGACAAACTGAACAAAGTTCTGAGGTCGACTTTGTAAAGATAAGGATTCAGGTCTGTCTGCTGTTTACCTTTGCTCCTGCACGCACTGCCCTTCACTCCACATTTATGTGTTTGTTTGTTTGTCTATCTAATCTTTTGGGTTTTTATTTCTAATGAGGTCGACCAGTTGTCTATTTATTATTTTTTTTACTACGCATCAAGCTGCGCTGCTTGTCTTTGCTCCTGTGTGCTCGCGCACTCTCGCCTTTTCCACTTATTTTTATTTTTGATTTATTTTTGATTTATTTTGTCAATTTTAAAAAAAAATACGCATCGTGCTGTGCTGTTTGTGTTTGCTTGAGTGCATTCGCGCGCTCTCGCTTTCTCCACTTTACAATTTTTTTGTTATTATTTATCTATTCCTGAGAGTTTATCTTATTTTTTTTTTCTTTATTTAAATGAAGTCGACCAGTTGCCTGCCCTTCCTTCCATTATCCGTCACCGAGACAAACTGAACAAAGTTCAGAGGTCGACCTTGTAAAGATAACGATTCAGGTCTGTCTGCTGTTTACCTTTGCTCCTGCGCGCACTGCCCTTCTCTCCACATTTATGTGTTTGTTTGTTTGTCTATCTAATCTTTTGGGTTATTATTTCTAATGAGGTCGACCAGTTGTCTATTTATTATTTTTTTTACTACGCATCAAGCTACGCTGCTTGTCTTTGCTCCTGTGTGCTCGCGCACTCTCGCCTTTTCCACTTATTTTTATTTTTGATTTATTTTGTCAATTTTTAAAAAAAATACGCATCGTGCTGTGCTGTTTGTGTTTGCTTGAGTGCATTCGCGCGCTCTCGCTTTCTCCACTTTACAATTTTTTTGTTATTATTTATCTATTCCTGAGAGTTTATCTTATTTTTTATTTGTTTATTTAAATGAATTCGACCAGTTGCCTGCCCTTCCTTCCATTATCCGTCACCGAGACAAACTGAACAAAGTTCTGAGTTCGACCTTGTAAAGATAAGGATTCAGGTCTGTCTGCTGTTTACCTTTGTCCTGCGCGCACTGCCCTTCTCTCCACTTTTATGTGTTTGTTTGTTTGTCTATCTAATCTTTTGGGTTTTTATTTCTAATGAGGTCGACCAGTTGTCTATTTATTATTTTTTTTACTACGCATCAAGCTGCGCTGCTTGTCTTTGCTACTGTGTGCTCGTGCACTCTCGCCTTTTCCACTTATTTTTATTTTTGATTTATTTTTGATTTATTTTGTCAATTTAAAAAAAAATACGCATCGTGCTGTGCTGTTTGTGTTTGCTTGAGTGCATTCGCGCGCTCTCGCTTTCTCCACTTTACAATTTTTTTGTTATTATTTATCTATTCCTGAGAGTTTATCTTATATTTTATTTGTTTATTTAAATGAAGTCGACCAGTTGCCTGCCCTTCCTTCCATTATCCGTCACCGAGACAAACTGAACAAAGTTCTGAGGTCGACCTTGTAAAGATAAGGATTCAGGTCTGTCTGCTGTTTACCTTTGCTCCTGCCCGCACTGCCCTTCTCTCCACATTTATGTGTTTGTTTGTTTGTCTATGTAATCTTTTGGGTTTTTATTTCTAATGAGGTCGACCAGTTGTCTATTTATTATTTTTTTTACTAAGCATCAAGCTGCGCTGCTTGTCTTTGCTCCTGTGTGCTCGCGCACTCTCGCCTTTTCCACTTATTTTTATTTTTGATTTATTTTTTATTTATTTTGTCAATTTAAAAAAAAACGCATCGTGCTGTGCTGTTTGTGTTTGCTTGAGTGCATTCGCGCGCTCTCGCTTTCTCAACTTTACAATTTTTTTGTTATTATTTATCTATTCCTGAGAGTTTATCTTATTTTTTATTTGTTTATTTAAATGAAGTCGACCAGTTGCCAGCCCTTCCTTCCATTATCCGTCACCGAGACAAACTGAACAAAGTTCTGAGGTCGACTTTGTAAAGATAAGGATTCAGGTCTGTCTGCTGTTTACCTTTGCTCCTGCACGCACTGCCCTTCACTCCACATTTATGTGTTTGTTTGTTTGTCTATCTAATCTTTTGGGTTTTTATTTCTAATGAGGTCGACCAGTTGTCTATTTATTATTTTTTTTACTACGCATCAAGCTGCGCTGCTTGTCTTTGCTCCTGTGTGCTCGCGCACTCTCGCCTTTTCCACTTATTTTTATTTTTGATTTATTTTTGATTTATTTTGTCAATTTTAAAAAAAAATACGCATCGTGCTGTGCTGTTTGTGTTTGCTTGAGTGCATTCGCGCGCTCTCGCTTTCTCCACTTTACAATTTTTTTGTTATTATTTATCTATTCCTGAGAGTTTATCTTATTTTTTTTTTCTTTATTTAAATGAAGTCGACCAGTTGCCTGCCCTTCCTTCCATTATCCGTCACCGAGACAAACTGAACAAAGTTCAGAGGTCGACCTTGTAAAGATAACGATTCAGGTCTGTCTGCTGTTTACCTTTGCTCCTGCGCGCACTGCCCTTCTCTCCACATTTATGTGTTTGTTTGTTTGTCTATCTAATCTTTTGGGTTATTATTTCTAATGAGGTCGACCAGTTGTCTATTTATTATTTTTTTTACTACGCATCAAGCTACGCTGCTTGTCTTTGCTCCTGTGTGCTCGCGCACTCTCGCCTTTTCCACTTATTTTTATTTTTGATTTATTTTGTCAATTTTTAAAAAAAATACGCATCGTGCTGTGCTGTTTGTGTTTGCTTGAGTGCATTCGCGCGCTCTCGCTTTCTCCACTTTACAATTTTTTTGTTATTATTTATCTATTCCTGAGAGTTTATCTTATTTTTTATTTGTTTATTTAAATGAATTCGACCAGTTGCCTGCCCTTCCTTCCATTATCCGTCACCGAGACAAACTGAACAAAGTTCTGAGTTCGACCTTGTAAAGATAAGGATTCAGGTCTGTCTGCTGTTTACCTTTGTCCTGCGCGCACTGCCCTTCTCTCCACTTTTATGTGTTTGTTTGTTTGTCTATCTAATCTTTTGGGTTTTTATTTCTAATGAGGTCGACCAGTTGTCTATTTATTATTTTTTTTACTACGCATCAAGCTGCGCTGCTTGTCTTTGCTACTGTGTGCTCGTGCACTCTCGCCTTTTCCACTTATTTTTATTTTTGATTTATTTTTGATTTATTTTGTCAATTTAAAAAAAAATACGCATCGTGCTGTGCTGTTTGTGTTTGCTTGAGTGCATTCGCGCGCTCTCGCTTTCTCCACTTTACAATTTTTTTGTTATTATTTATCTATTCCTGAGAGTTTATCTTATATTTTATTTGTTTATTTAAATGAAGTCGACCAGTTGCCTGCCTTTCCTTCCATTATCCGTCACCGAGACAAACTGAACAAAGTTCTGAGGTCGACCTTGTAAACATAAGTATTCATGTCTGTCTGCTGTTTACCTTTGCTCCAGCGCGCACTGCCCTTCTCTCCACATTTATGTGTTTGTTTGTTTGTCTATCTAATCTTTTGGGTTTTTATTTCTAATGAGGTCGACCAGTTGTCTATTTATTATTTTTTTTACTACGCATCAAGCTGCGCTGCTTGTCTTTGCTCCTGTGTGCTCGCGCACTCTCGCCTTTTCCACTTATTTTTATTTTTGATTTATTTTTGATTTATTTTGTCAATTTAAAAAAAATACGCATCGTGCTGTGCTGTTTGTGTTTGCTTGAGTGCATTTGCGCGCTCTCGATTTCTCCACCTTACATTTTTTTGTTATTTTTTATCTATTCCTAAGAGTTTATCTTATATTTTATTTGTTTATTTAAATGAAGTCGACCAGTTGCCTGCCCTTCCTTCCATTATCCGTCACCGAGACAAACTGAACAAAGTTCTGAGGTCGACCTTGTAAAGATAAGGATTCAGGTCTGTCTGCTGTTTACCTTTGGTCCTGCGCGCACTGCCTTTCTCTCCACATTTATGTGTTTGTTTGTTTGTCTATCTAATCTTTTGGGTTTTTATTTCTAATGAGGTCGACCAGTTGTCTATTTATTATTTTTTTTACTACGCATCAAGCTGCGCTGCTTGTCTTTGCTCCTGTGTGCTCGTGCACTCTCGCCTTTTCCACTTATTTTTATTTTTGATTTATTTTGTCAATTTCAAAAAAAATTCGCATCGTGCTGTGCTGTTTGTGTTTGCTTGAGTGCATTCGCGCGCTCTCGCTTTCTCCACTTTACAATTTTTTGTTATTATTTATCTATTCCTGAGAGTTTATCTTATTTTTTATTTGTTTATTTAAATGAAGTCGACCAGTTGCCTGCCCTTCCTTCCATTATCCGTCACCGAGACAAACTGAACAAAGTTCTGAGGTCGACCTTGTAAAGATAAGGATTCAGGTCTGTCTGCTGTTTAACTTTGCTCCTGCGCGCACTGCCCTTCTCTCCACATTTATGTGTTTGTTTGTTTGTCTATGTAATCTTTTGGGTTTTTATTTCTAATGAGGTCGACCAGTTGTCTATTTATTATTTTTTTTACTACGCATCAAGCTGCGCTGCTTGTCTTTGCTCCTGTGTGCTCGGGCACTCTCGCCTTGTCCACTTATTTTTATTTTTGATTTATTTTTTATTTATTTTGTCAATTTAAAAAAAAATACGCATCGTGCTGTGCTGTTTGTGTTTGCTTGAGTGCATTCGCGCGCTCTCGCTTTCTCCACTTTACAATTTTTTTGTTATTATTTATCTATTCCTGAGAGTTTATCTTATTTTTTATTTGTTTATTTAAATGAAGTCGACCAGTTGCCTGCCTTTCCTTCTATTATCCGTCACCGAGACAAACTGAACAAAGTTCTGAGGTCGACCTTGTAAACATAAGTATTCATGTCTGTCTGCTGTTTACCTTTGCTCCAGCGCGCACTGCCCTTCTCTCCACATTTATGTGTTTGTTTTTTTGTCTATCTAATCTTTTGGGTTTTTATTTCTAATGAGGTCGACCAGTTGTCTATTTATTATTTTTTTTACTACGCATCAAGCAGCGCTGCTTGTCTTTGCTCCTGTGTGCTCGCGCAATCTCGCCTTTTCCACTTATTTTTATTTTTGATTTATTTTTGATTTATTTTGTCAATTTAAAAAAAATACGCATCGTGCTGTGCTGTTTGTGTTTGCTTGAGTGCATTTGCGCGCTCTCGATTTCTCCACTTTACATTTTTTTGTTATTATTTATCTATTCCTAAGAGTTTATCTTATATTTTATTTGTTTATTTAAATGAAGTCGACCAGTTGCCTGCCCTTCCTTCCATTATCCGTCACCGAGACAAACTGAACAAAGTTCTGAGGTCGCCCTTGTAAAGATAAGGATTCAGGTCTGTCTGCTGTTTACCTTTGGTCCTGCGCGCACTGCCTTTCTCTCCACATTTATGTGTTTGTTTGTTTGTCTATCTAATCTTTTGGGTTTTTATTTCTAATGAGGTCGACCAGTTGTCTATTTATTATTTTTTTTACTACGCATCAAGCTGCGCTGCTTGTCTTTGCTCCTGTGTGCTCGTGCACTCTCGCCTTTTCCACTTATTTTTATTTTTGATTTATTTTGTCAATTTCAAAAAAAATACGCATCGTGCTGTGCTGTTTGTGTTTGCTTGAGTGCATTTGCGCGCTCTCGATTTCTCCACTTTACATTTTTTTGTTATTATTTATCTATTCCTAAGAGTTTATCTTATATTTTATTTGTTTATTTAAATGAAGTCGACCAGTTGCCTGCCCTTCCTTCCATTATCCGTCACCGAGACAAACTGAACAAAGTTCTGAGGTCGACCTTGTAAAGATAAGGATTCAGGTCTGTCTGCTGTTTACCTTTGGTCCTGCGCGCACTGCCTTTCTCTCCACATTTATGTGCTTGTTTGTTTGTCTATCTAATCTTTTGGGTTTTTATTTCTAATGAGGTCGACCAGTTGTCTATTTATTATTTTTTTTACTACGCATCAAGCTGCGCTGCTTGTCTTTGCTCCTGTGTGCTCGTGCACTCTCGCCTTTTCCACTTATTTTTATTTTTGATTTATTTTGTCAATTTCAAAAAAAATACGCATCGTGCTGTGCTGTTTGTGTTTGCTTGAGTGCATTCGCGCGCTCTCGCTTTCTCCACTTTACAATTTTTTGTTATTATTTATCTATTCCTGAGAGTTTATCTTATTTTTTATTTGTTTATTTAAATGAAGTCGACCAGTTGCCTGCCCTTCCTTCCATTATCCGTCACCGAGACAAACTGAACAAAGTACTGAGGTCGACCTTGTAAAGATAAGGATTCAGGTCTGTCTGCTGTTTACCTTTGCTCCTGCGCGCACTGCCCTTCTCTCCAAATTTATGTGTTTGTTTGTTTGTCTATCTAATCTTTTGGGTTATTATTTCTAATGAGGGCGACCAGTTGTCTATTTATTATTTTTTTTACTACGCATCAAGCTACGCTGCTTGTCTTTGCTCCTGTGTGCTCGCGCACTCTCGCCTTTTCCACTTATTTTTATTGTTGATTTATTTTGTCAATTTAAAAAAAAAATACGCATCGTGCTGTGCTCTTAGTGTTTGCTTGAGTGCATTCGCCCGCTCTCGCTTTCTCCACTTTACAATTTTTTTGTTATTATTTATCTATTCCTGAGAGTTTATCTTATTTTTTATTTGTTTATTTAAATGAAGTCGACCAGTTGCCTGCCCTTCCTTCCATTATCCGTCACCGAGACAAACTGAACAAAGTTCTGAGGTCGACCTTGTAAAGATAAGGATTCAGGTCTGTCTGCTGTTTACCTTTGCTCCTGCGCGCACTGCCCTTCTCTCCACATTTATGTGTTTGTTTGTTTGTCTATGTAATCTTTTGGGTTTTTATTTCTAATGAGGTCGACCAGTTGTCTATTTATTATTTTTTTTACTAAGCATCAAGCTGCGCTGCTTGTCTTTGCTCCTGTGTGCTCGCGCACTCTCGCCTTTTCCACTTATTTTTATTTTTGATTTATTTTTTATTTATTTTGTCAATTTAAAAAAAAAACGCATCGTGCTGTGCTGTTTGTGTTTGCTTGAGTGCATTCGCGCGCTCTTGCTTTCTGCACTTTACAATTTTTTTTGTTATTATTTATCTATTCCTGAGAGTTTATCTTATTTTTTATTTGTTTATTTAAATGAAGTCGACCAGTTGCCTGCCCTTCCTTCCATTATCCGTCACCTAGACAAACTGAACAAAGTTCTGAGGTCGACCTTGTAAAGATAAGGATTCAGGTCTGTCTGCTGTTTACCTTTGCTCCAGCGCGCACTGCCCTTCTCTCCACATTTATGTGTTTGTTTGTTTGTCTATCTAATCTTTTGGGTTATTATTTCTAATGAGGTCGACCAGTTGTCTATTTATTATTTTTTTTACTACGCATCAAGCTACGCTGCTTGTCTTTGCTCCTGTGTGCTCGCGCACTCTCGCCTTTTCCACTTATTTTTATTTTTGATTTATTTTGTCAATTTAAAAAAAAAATACGCATCGTGCTGTGCTGTTTGTGTTTGCTTGAGTGCATTCGCGCGCTCTCGCTTTCTCCACTTTACAATTTTTTTTGTTATTATTTATCTATTCCTGAGAGTTTATCTTATTTTTTATTTGTTTATTTAAATGATGTCGACCAGTTTCCTGCCCTTCCTTCCATTATCCGTCACCGAGACAAACTGAACAAAGTTCTGAGGTCGACCTTGTAAAGATAAGGATTCAGTTCTGTCTACTGTTTACCTTTGCTCCTGCGCGCACTGCCCTTCTCTCCACATTTATGTGTTTGTTTGTTTGTCTATGTAATCTTTTGGGTTTTTATTTCTAATGAGGTCGACCAGTTGTCTATTTATTATTTTTTTTACTACGCATCAAGCTGCGCTGCTTGTCTTTGCTCCTGTGTGCTCGCACACTCTCGCCTTTTCCACTTATTTGTATTCTTGATTTATTTTTGATTTATTTTGTCAATTTTAAAAAAAAATACGCATCGTGCTGTGCTGTTTGTGTTTGCTTGAGTGCATTCGCGCGCTCTCGCTTTCTCCACTTTACAATTTTTTTGTTATTATTTATCTATTCCTGAGAGTTTATCTTATTTTTTATTTGTTTATTTAAATGAAGTCGACCAGTTGCCTGCCCTTCCTTCCATTATCCGTCACCGAGACAAACTGAACAAAGTACTGAGGTCGACCTTGTAAAGATAAGGATTCAGGTCTGTCTGCTGTTTACCTTTGCTCCTGCGCGCACTGCCCTTCTCTCCAAATTTATGTGTTTGTTTGTTTGTCTATCTAATCTTTTGGGTTATTATTTCTAATGAGGGCGACCAGTTGTCTATTTATTATTTTTTTTACTACGCATCAAGCTACGCTGCTTGTCTTTGCTCCTGTGTGCTCGCGCACTCTCGCCTTTTCCACTTATTTTTATTTTTGATTTATTTTGTCAATTTAAAAAAAAAATACGCATCGTGCTGTGCTCTTAGTGTTTGCTTGAGTGCATTCGCCCGCTCTCGCTTTCTCCACTTTACAATTTTTTTGTTATTATTTATCTATTCCTGAGAGTTTATCTTATTTTTTATTTGTTTATTTAAATGAAGTCGACCAGTTGCCTGCCCTTCCTTCCATTATCCGTCACCGAGACAAACTGAACAAAGTTCTGAGGTCGACCTTGTAAAGATAAGGATTCAGGTCTGTCTGCTGTTTACCTTTGCTCCTGCCCGCACTGCCCTTCTCTCCACATTTATGTGTTTGTTTGTTTGTCTATGTAATCTTTTGGGTTTTTATTTCTAATGAGGTCGACCAGTTGTCTATTTATTATTTTTTTTACTAAGCATCAAGCTGCGCTGCTTGTCTTTGCTCCTGTGTGCTCGCGCACTCTCGCCTTTTCCACTTATTTTTATTTTTGATTTATTTTTTATTTATTTTGTCAATTTAAAAAAAAAACGCATCGTGCTGTGCTGTTTGTGTTTGCTTGAGTGCATTCGCGCGCTCTCGCTTTCTCAACTTTACAATTTTTTTGTTATTATTTATCTATTCCTGAGAGTTTATCTTATTTTTTATTTGTTTATTTAAATGAAGTCGACCAGTTGCCAGCCCTTCCTTCCATTATCCGTCACCGAGACAAACTGAACAAAGTTCTGAGGTCGACTTTGTAAAGATAAGGATTCAGGTCTGTCTGCTGTTTACCTTTGCTCCTGCACGCACTGCCCTTCACTCCACATTTATGTGTTTGTTTGTTTGTCTATCTAATCTTTTGGGTTTTTATTTCTAATGAGGTCGACCAGTTGTCTATTTATTATTTTTTTTACTACGCATCAAGCTGCGCTGCTTGTCTTTGCTCCTGTGTGCTCGCGCACTCTCGCCTTTTCCACTTATTTTTATTTTTGATTTATTTTTGATTTATTTTGTCAATTTTAAAAAAAAAATACGCATCGTGCTGTGCTGTTTGTGTTTGCTTGAGTGCATTCGCGCGCTCTCGCTTTCTCCACTTTACAATTTTTTTGTTATTATTTATCTATTCCTGAGAGTTTATCTTATTTTTTTTTTCTTTATTTAAATGAAGTCGACCAGTTGCCTGCCCTTCCTTCCATTATCCGTCACCGAGACAAACTGAACAAAGTTCAGAGGTCGACCTTGTAAAGATAACGATTCAGGTCTGTCTGCTGTTTACCTTTGCTCCTGCGCGCACTGCCCTTCTCTCCACATTTATGTGTTTGTTTGTTTGTCTATCTAATCTTTTGGGTTATTATTTCTAATGAGGTCGACCAGTTGTCTATTTATTATTTTTTTTACTACGCATCAAGCTACGCTGCTTGTCTTTGCTCCTGTGTGCTCGCGCACTCTCGCCTTTTCCACTTATTTTTATTTTTGATTTATTTTGTCAATTTTAAAAAAAAATACGCATCGTGCTGTGCTGTTTGTGTTTGCTTGAGTGCATTCGCGCGCTCTCGCTTTCTCCACTTTACAATTTTTTTGTTATTATTTATCTATTCCTGAGAGTTTATCTTATTTTTTATTTGTTTATTTAAATGAATTCGACCAGTTGCCTGCCCTTCCTTCCATTATCCGTCACCGAGACAAACTGAACAAAGTTCTGAGTTCGACCTTGTAAAGATAAGGATTCAGGTCTGTCTGCTGTTTACCTTTGTCCTGCGCGCACTGCCCTTCTCTCCACTTTTATGTGTTTGTTTGTTTGTCTATCTAATCTTTTGGGTTTTTATTTCTAATGAGGTCGACCAGTTGTCTATTTATTATTTTTTTTACTACGCATCAAGCTGCGCTGCTTGTCTTTGCTACTGTGTGCTCGTGCACTCTCGCCTTTTCCACTTATTTTTATTTTTGATTTATTTTTGATTTATTTTGTCAATTTAAAAAAAAATACGCATCGTGCTGTGCTGTTTGTGTTTGCTTGAGTGCATTCGCGCGCTCTCGCTTTCTCCACTTTACAATTTTTTTGTTATTATTTATCTATTCCTGAGAGTTTATCTTATATTTTATTTGTTTATTTAAATGAAGTCGACCAGTTGCCTGCCTTTCCTTCCATTATCCGTCACCGAGACAAACTGAACAAAGTTCTGAGGTCGACCTTGTAAACATAAGTATTCATGTCTGTCTGCTGTTTACCTTTGCTCCAGCGCGCACTGCCCTTCTCTCCACATTTATGTGTTTGTTTGTTTGTCTATCTAATCTTTTGGGTTTTTATTTCTAATGAGGTCGACCAGTTGTCTATTTATTATTTTTTTTACTACGCATCAAGCTGCGCTGCTTGTCTTTGCTCCTGTGTGCTCGCGCACTCTCGCCTTTTCCACTTATTTTTATTTTTGATTTATTTTTGATTTATTTTGTCAATTTAAAAAAAATACGCATCGTGCTGTGCTGTTTGTGTTTGCTTGAGTGCATTTGCGCGCTCTCGATTTCTCCACCTTACATTTTTTTGTTATTTTTTATCTATTCCTAAGAGTTTATCTTATATTTTATTTGTTTATTTAAATGAAGTCGACCAGTTGCCTGCCCTTCCTTCCATTATCCGTCACCGAGACAAACTGAACAAAGTTCTGAGGTCGACCTTGTAAAGATAAGGATTCAGGTCTGTCTGCTGTTTACCTTTGGTCCTGCGCGCACTGCCTTTCTCTCCACATTTATGTGTTTGTTTGTTTGTCTATCTAATCTTTTGGGTTTTTATTTCTAATGAGGTCGACCAGTTGTCTATTTATTATTTTTTTTACTACGCATCAAGCTGCGCTGCTTGTCTTTGCTCCTGTGTGCTCGTGCACTCTCGCCTTTTCCACTTATTTTTATTTTTGATTTATTTTGTCAATTTCAAAAAAAATTCGCATCGTGCTGTGCTGTTTGTGTTTGCTTGAGTGCATTCGCGCGCTCTCGCTTTCTCCACTTTACAATTTTTTGTTATTATTTATCTATTCCTGAGAGTTTATCTTATTTTTTATTTGTTTATTTAAATGAAGTCGACCAGTTGCCTGCCCTTCCTTCCATTATCCGTCACCGAGACAAACTGAACAAAGTTCTGAGGTCGACCTTGTAAAGATAAGGATTCAGGTCTGTCTGCTGTTTAACTTTGCTCCTGCGCGCACTGCCCTTCTCTCCACATTTATGTGTTTGTTTGTTTGTCTATGTAATCTTTTGGGTTTTTATTTCTAATGAGGTCGACCAGTTGTCTATTTATTATTTTTTTTACTACGCATCAAGCTGCGCTGCTTGTCTTTGCTCCTGTGTGCTCGGGCACTCTCGCCTTGTCCACTTATTTTTATTTTTGATTTATTTTTTATTTATTTTGTCAATTTAAAAAAAAATACGCATCGTGCTGTGCTGTTTGTGTTTGCTTGAGTGCATTCGCGCGCTCTCGCTTTCTCCACTTTACAATTTTTTTGTTATTATTTATCTATTCCTGAGAGTTTATCTTATTTTTTATTTGTTTATTTAAATGAAGTCGACCAGTTGCCTGCCTTTCCTTCTATTATCCGTCACCGAGACAAACTGAACAAAGTTCTGAGGTCGACCTTGTAAACATAAGTATTCATGTCTGTCTGCTGTTTACCTTTGCTCCAGCGCGCACTGCCCTTCTCTCCACATTTATGTGTTTGTTTTTTTGTCTATCTAATCTTTTGGGTTTTTATTTCTAATGAGGTCGACCAGTTGTCTATTTATTATTTTTTTTACTACGCATCAAGCAGCGCTGCTTGTCTTTGCTCCTGTGTGCTCGCGCAATCTCGCCTTTTCCACTTATTTTTATTTTTGATTTATTTTTGATTTATTTTGTCAATTTAAAAAAAATACGCATCGTGCTGTGCTGTTTGTGTTTGCTTGAGTGCATTTGCGCGCTCTCGATTTCTCCACTTTACATTTTTTTGTTATTATTTATCTATTCCTAAGAGTTTATCTTATATTTTATTTGTTTATTTAAATGAAGTCGACCAGTTGCCTGCCCTTCCTTCCATTATCCGTCACCGAGACAAACTGAACAAAGTTCTGAGGTCGCCCTTGTAAAGATAAGGATTCAGGTCTGTCTGCTGTTTACCTTTGGTCCTGCGCGCACTGCCTTTCTCTCCACATTTATGTGTTTGTTTGTTTGTCTATCTAATCTTTTGGGTTTTTATTTCTAATGAGGTCGACCAGTTGTCTATTTATTATTTTTTTTACTACGCATCAAGCTGCGCTGCTTGTCTTTGCTCCTGTGTGCTCGTGCACTCTCGCCTTTTCCACTTATTTTTATTTTTGATTTATTTTGTCAATTTCAAAAAAAATACGCATCGTGCTGTGCTGTTTGTGTTTGCTTGAGTGCATTTGCGCGCTCTCGATTTCTCCACTTTACATTTTTTTGTTATTATTTATCTATTCCTAAGAGTTTATCTTATATTTTATTTGTTTATTTAAATGAAGTCGACCAGTTGCCTGCCCTTCCTTCCATTATCCGTCACCGAGACAAACTGAACAAAGTTCTGAGGTCGACCTTGTAAAGATAAGGATTCAGGTCTGTCTGCTGTTTACCTTTGGTCCTGCGCGCACTGCCTTTCTCTCCACATTTATGTGCTTGTTTGTTTGTCTATCTAATCTTTTGGGTTTTTATTTCTAATGAGGTCGACCAGTTGTCTATTTATTATTTTTTTTACTACGCATCAAGCTGCGCTGCTTGTCTTTGCTCCTGTGTGCTCGTGCACTCTCGCCTTTTCCACTTATTTTTATTTTTGATTTATTTTGTCAATTTCAAAAAAAATACGCATCGTGCTGTGCTGTTTGTGTTTGCTTGAGTGCATTCGCGCGCTCTCGCTTTCTCCACTTTACAATTTTTTGTTATTATTTATCTATTCCTGAGAGTTTATCTTATTTTTTATTTGTTTATTTAAATGAAGTCGACCAGTTGCCTGCCCTTCCTTCCATTATCCGTCACCGAGACAAACTGAACAAAGTACTGAGGTCGACCTTGTAAAGATAAGGATTCAGGTCTGTCTGCTGTTTACCTTTGCTCCTGCGCGCACTGCCCTTCTCTCCAAATTTATGTGTTTGTTTGTTTGTCTATCTAATCTTTTGGGTTATTATTTCTAATGAGGGCGACCAGTTGTCTATTTATTATTTTTTTTACTACGCATCAAGCTACGCTGCTTGTCTTTGCTCCTGTGTGCTCGCGCACTCTCGCCTTTTCCACTTATTTTTATTGTTGATTTATTTTGTCAATTTAAAAAAAAAATACGCATCGTGCTGTGCTCTTAGTGTTTGCTTGAGTGCATTCGCCCGCTCTCGCTTTCTCCACTTTACAATTTTTTTGTTATTATTTATCTATTCCTGAGAGTTTATCTTATTTTTTATTTGTTTATTTAAATGAAGTCGACCAGTTGCCTGCCCTTCCTTCCATTATCCGTCACCGAGACAAACTGAACAAAGTTCTGAGGTCGACCTTGTAAAGATAAGGATTCAGGTCTGTCTGCTGTTTACCTTTGCTCCTGCGCGCACTGCCCTTCTCTCCACATTTATGTGTTTGTTTGTTTGTCTATGTAATCTTTTGGGTTTTTATTTCTAATGAGGTCGACCAGTTGTCTATTTATTATTTTTTTTACTAAGCATCAAGCTGCGCTGCTTGTCTTTGCTCCTGTGTGCTCGCGCACTCTCGCCTTTTCCACTTATTTTTATTTTTGATTTATTTTTTATTTATTTTGTCAATTTAAAAAAAAAACGCATCGTGCTGTGCTGTTTGTGTTTGCTTGAGTGCATTCGCGCGCTCTCGCTTTCTCAACTTTACAATTTTTTTGTTAATATTTATCTATTCCTGAGAGTTTATCTTATTTTTTATTTGTTTATTTAAATGAAGTCGACCAGTTGCCAGCCCTTCCTTCCATTATCCGTCACCGAGACAAACTGAACAAAGTTCTGCGGTCGACTTTGTAAAGATAAGGATTCAGGTCTGTCTGCTGTTTACCTTTGCTCCTGCACGCACTGCCCTTCACTCCACATTTATGTGTTTGTTTGTTTGTCTATCTAATCTTTTGGGTTTTTATTTCTAATGAGGTCGACCAGTTGTCTATTTATTATTTTTTTTACTACGCATCAAGCTGCGCTGCTTGTCTTTGCTCCTGTGTGCTCGCGCACTCTCGCCTTTTCCACTTATTTTTATTTTTGATTTATTTTTGATTTATTTTGTCAATTTTAAAAAAAATACGCATCGTGCTGTGCTGTTTGTGTTTGCTTGAGTGCATTCGCGCGCTCTCGCTTTCTCCACTTTACAATTTTTTTGTTATTATTTATCTATTCCTGAGAGTTTATCTTATTTTTTTTTTCTTTATTTAAATGAAGTCGACCAGTTGCCTGCCCTTCCTTCCATTATCCGTCACCGAGACAAACTGAACAAAGTTCAGAGGTCGACCTTGTAAAGATAACGATTCAGGTCTGTCTGCTGTTTACCTTTGCTCCTGCGCGCACTGCCCTTCTCTCCACATTTATGTGTTTGTTTGTTTGTCTATCTAATCTTTTGGGTTTTTATTTCTAATGAGGTCGACCAGTTGTCTATTTATTATTTTTTTTTACTACGCATCAAGCTGCGCTGCTTGTCTTTGCTCCTGTGTGCTCGCGCACTCTCGCCTTTTCCACTTATTTTTATTTTTGATTTATTTTGTCAATTTAAAAAAAAAATACGCATCGTGCTGTGCTGTTTGTGTTTGCTTGAGTGCATTCGCGCGCTCTCGCTTTCTCCACTTTACAATTTTTTTGTTATTATTTATCTATTCCTGAGAGTTTATCTTATTTTTTATTTGTTTATTTAAATGAATTCGACCAGTTGCCTGCCCTTCCTTCCATTATCCGTCACCGAGACAAACTGAACAAAGTTCTGAGTTCGCCCTTGTAAAGATAAGGATTCAGGTCTGTCTGCTGTTTACCTTTGTCCTGCGCGCACTGCCCTTCTCTCCACTTTTATGTGTTTGTTTGTTTGTCTATCTAATCTTTTGGGTTTTTATTTCTAATGAGGTCGACCAGTTGTCTATTTATTATTTTTTTTACTACGCATCAAGCTGCGCTGCTTGTCTTTGCTACTGTGTGCTCGTGCACTCTCGCCTTTTCCACTTATTTTTATTTTTGATTTATTTTTGATTTATTTTGTCAATTTAAAAAAAATACGCATCGTGCTGTGCTGTTTGTGTTTGCTTGAGTGCATTCGCGCGCTCTCGCTTTCTCCACTTTACAATTTTTTTGTTATTATTTATCTATTCCTGAGAGTTTATCTTATATTTTATTTGTTTATTTAAATGAAGTCGACCAGTTGCCTGCCTTTCCTTCCATTATCCGTCACCGAGACAAACTGAACAAAGTTCTGAGGTCGACCTTGTAAACATAAGTATTCATGTCTGTCTGCTGTTTACCTTTGCTCCAGCGCGCACTGCCCTTCTCTCCATATTTATGTGTTTGTTTGTTTGTCTATCTAATCTTTTGGGTTTTTATTTCTAATGAGGTCGACCAGTTGTCTATTTATTATTTTTTTTACTACGCATCAAGCTGCGCTGCTTGTCTTTGCTCCTGTGTGCTCGCGCACTCTCGCCTTTTCCACTTATTTTTATTTTTGATTTATTTTTTATTTATTTTGTCAATTTAAAAAAAATACGCATCGTGCTGTGCTGTTTGTGTTTGCTTGAGTGCATTTGCGCGCTCTCGATTTCTCCACTTTACATTTTTTTGTTATTTTTTATCTATTCCTAAGAGTTTATCTTATATTTTATTTGTTTATTTAAATGAAGTCGACCAGTTGCCTGCCCTTCCTTCCATTATCCGTCACCGAGACAAACTGAACAAAGTTCTGAGGTCGACCTTGTAAAGATAAGGATTCAGGTCTGTCTGCTGTTTACCTTTGGTCCTGCGCGCACTGCCTTTCTCTCCACATTTATGTGTTTGTTTGTTTGTCTATCTAATCTTTTGGGTTTTTATTTCTAATGAGGTCGACCAGTTGTCTATTTATTATTTTTTTTACTACGCATCAAGCTGCGCTGCTTGTCTTTGCTCCTGTGTGCTCGTGCACTCTCGCCTTTTCCACTTATTTTTATTATTGATTTATTTTGTCAATTTCAAAAAAAATTCGCATCGTGCTGTGCTGTTTGTGTTTGCTTGAGTGCATTCGCGCGCTCTCGCTTTCTCCACTTTACAATTTTTTGTTATTATTTATCTATTCCTGAGAGTTTATCTTATTTTTTATTTGTTTATTTAAATGAAGTCGACCAGTTGCCTGCCCTTCCTTCCATTATCCGTCACCGAGACAAACTGAACAAAGTTCTGAGGTCGACCTTGTAAAGATAAGGATTCAGGTCTGTCTGCTGTTTAACTTTGCTCCTGCGCGCACTGCCCTTCTCTCCACATTTATGTGTTTGTTTGTTTGTCTATGTAATCTTTTGGGTTTTTATTTCTAATGAGGTCGACCAGTTGTCTATTTATTATTTTTTTTACTACGCATCAAGCTGCGCTGCTTGTCTTTGCTCCTGTGTGCTCGGGCACTCTCGCCTTGTCCACTTATTTTTATTTTTGATTTATTTTTTATTTATTTTGTCAATTTAAAAAAAAATACGCATCGTGCTGTGCTGTTTGTGTTTGCTTGAGTGCATTCGCGCGCTCTCGCTTTCTCCACTTTACAATTTTTTTGTTATTATTTATCTATTCCTGAGAGTTTATCTTATTTTTTATTTGTTTATTTAAATGAAGTCGACCAGTTGCCTGCCTTTCCTTCTATTATCCGTCACCGAGACAAACTGAACAAAGTTCTGAGGTCGACCTTGTAAACATAAGTATTCATGTCTGTCTGCTGTTTACCTTTGCTCCAGCGCGCACTGCCCTTCTCTCCACATTTATGTGTTTGTTTTTTTGTCTATCTAATCTTTTGGGTTTTTATTTCTAATGAGGTCGACCAGTTGTCTATTTATTATTTTTTTTAATACGCATCAAGCAGCGCTGCTTGTCTTTGCTCCTGTGTGCTCGCGCAATCTCGCCTTTTCCACTTATTTTTATTTTTGATTTATTTTTGATTTATTTTGTCAATTTAAAAAAAATACGCATCGTGCTGTGCTGTTTGTGTTTGCTTGAGTGCATTCGCGCGCTCTCGCTTTCTCCACTTTACAATTTTTTTGTTATTATTTATCTATTCCTAAGAGTTTATCTTATATTTTATTTGTTTATTTAAATGAAGTCGACCAGTTGCCTGCCCTTCCTTCCATTATCCGTCACCGAGACAAACTGAACAAAGTTCTGAGGTCGACCTTGTAAAGATAAGGATTCAGGTCTGTCTGCTGTTTACCTTTGGTCCTGCGCGCACTGCCCTTCTCTCCACATTTATGTATTTGTTTGTTTGTCTATCTAATCTTTTGGGTTTTTATTTCTAATGAGGTCGACCAGTTGTCTATTTATTATTTTTTTTACTACGCATCAAGCTGCGCTGCTTGTCTTTGCTCCTGTGTGCTCGTGCACTCTCGCCTTTTCCACTTATTTTTATTTTTGATTTATTTTGTCAATTTCAAAAAAAATACGCATCGTGCTGTGCTGTTTGTGTTTGCTTGAGTGCATTCGCGCGCTCTCGCTTTCTCCACTTTACAATTTTTTTGTTATTATTTATCTATTCCTGAGAGTTTATCTTTTTTTTTATTTGTTTATTTAAATGAAGTCGACCAGTTGCCTGCCCTTCCTTCCATTATCCGTCAACGAGACAAACTGAACAAAGTTCTGAGGTCGACCTTGTAAAGATAAGGATTCAGGTCTGTCTGCTGTTTACCTTTGCTCCTGCAAGCACTGCCCTTCTCTCCACATTTATGTGTTTGTTTGTTTGTCTATCTAATCTTTTGGGTTTTTATTTCTAATGAGGTCGACCAGTTGTCTATTTATTATTTTTTTTACTACGCATCAAGCTGCGCTGCTTGTCTTTGCTCCTGTGTGCTCGTGCACTCTCGCCTTTTCCACTTATTTTTGATTTATTTTTGATTTATTTTGTCAATTTAAAAAAAAATACGCATCGTGCTGTGCTGTTTGTGTTTGCTTGCGTGCATTCGCGCGCTCTCGCTTTCTCCACTTTACAATTTTTTGTTATTATTTATCTATTCCTGAGAGTTTATCTTATTTTTTATTTGTTTATTTAAATGAAGTCGACCAGTTGCCTGCCTTTCCTTCCATTATCCGTCACCGAGACAAACTGAACATTCATGTCTGTCTGCTGTTTACCTTTGCTCCAGCGCGCACTGCCCTTCTCTCCACATTTATGTGTTTGTTTGTTTGTCTATCTAATCTTTTGGGTTTTTATTTCTAATGAGGTCGACCAGTTGTCTATTTATTATTTTTTTTACTACGCATCAAGCTGCGCTGCTTGTCTTTGCTCCTGTGTGCTCGCGCACTCTCGCCTTTTCCACTTATTTTTATTTTTGATTTATTTTTGATTTATTTTGTCAATTTAAAAAAAAATACGCATCGTGCTGTGCTGTTTGTGTTTGCTTGAGTGCATTCGCGCGCTCTCGCTTTCTCCACTTTACAATTTTTTTGTTATTATTTATCTATTCCTAAGAGTTTATCTTATATTTTATTTGTTTATTTAAATGAAGTCGACCAGTTGCCTGCCCTTCCTTCCATTATCCGTCACCGAGACAAACTGAACAAAGTTCTGAGGTCGACCTTGTAAAGATAAGGATTCAGGTCTGTCTGCTGTTTACCTTTGCTCCTGCGCGCACTGCCCTTCTCTCCACATTTATGTGTTTGTTTGTTTGTCTATCTAATCTTTTGGGTTTTTATTTCTAATGAGGTCGACCAGTTGTCTATTTATTATTTTTTTTACTACGCATCAAGCTGCGCTGCTTGTCTTTGCTCCTGTGTGCTCGCGCACTCTCGCCTTTTCCACTTATTTTTATTTTTGATTTATTTTGTCAATTTCAAAAAAAATACGCATCGTGCTGTGCTGTTTGTGTTTGCTTGAGTGCATTCGCGCGCTCTCGCTTTCTCCACTTTACAATTTTTTTGTTATTATTTATCTATTCCTGAGAGTTTATCTTATATTTTATTTGTTTATTTAAATGAAGTCGACCAGTTGCCTGCCCTTCCTTCCATTATCCGTCACCGAGACAAACTGAACAAAGTTCTGAGGTCGACCTTGTAAAGATAAGGATTCAGGTCTGTCTGCTGTTTACCTTTGCTCCTGCGCGCACTGCCCTTCTCTCCACATTTATGTGTTTGTTTGTTTGTCTATCTAATCTTTTGGGTTTTTATTTCTAATGAGGTCGACCAGTTGTCTATTTATTATTTTTTTTACTACGCATCAAGCTGCGCTGCTTGTCTTTGCTCCTGTGTGCTCGCGCACTCTCGCCTTTCCACATATTTTTATTTTTGATTTATTTTTGATTTATTTTGTCAATTTAAAAAAAATACGCATCGTGCTGTGCTGTTTGTGTTTGCTTGAGTGCATTCGCGCGCTCTCGCTTTCTCCACTTTACAATTTTTTTGTTATTATTTATCTATTCCTGAGAGTTTATCTTATTTTTTATTTGTTTATTTAAATGAAGTCGACCAGTTGCCTGCCCTGCCTTCCATTATCCGTCACCGAGACAAACTGAACAAAGTTCTGAGGTCGACCTTGTAAAGATAAGGATTCAGGTCTGTCTGCTGTTTACCTTTGCTCCAGCGCGCACTGCCCTTCTCTCCACATTTATGTGTTTGTTTGTTTGTCTATCTAATCTTTTGGGTTTTTATTTCTAATCAGGTCGACCAGTTGTCTATTTATTATTTTTTTTACTACTCATCAAGCTGCGCTGTTGTCTTTGCTCCTGTGTGCTCCCGCACTCTCGCCTTTTCCACTTATTTTTATTTTTGATTTATTTTTGATTTATTTTGTCAATTAAAAAAAATACGCATCGTGCTGTGCTGTTTGTGTTTGCTTGAGTGCATTCGCGCGCTCTCGCTTTCTCCACTTTACAATTTTTTTGTTATTATTTATCTATTCCTGAGAGTTTATCTTATTTTTTATTTGTTTATTTAAATGAAGTCGACCAGTTGCCTGCCCTTCCTTCCATTATCCGTCACCGAGACAAACTGAACAAAGTTCTGAGTCGACCTTGTAAAGATAAGGATTCAGGTCTGTCTGCTGTTTACCTTTGCTCCTGCGCGCACTGCCCTTCTCTCCACATTTATGTGTTTGTTTGTTTGTCTATCTAATCTTTTGGGTTTTTATTTCTAATGAGGTCGACCAGTTGTCTATTTATTATTTTTTTTACTACGCATCAAGCTGCGCTGCTTGTCTTTGCTCCTGTGTGCTCGCGCACTCTCGCCTTTTCCACTTATTTTTATTTTTGATTTATTTTTTATTTATTTTGTCAATTTAAAAAAAAATACGCATCGTGCTGTGCTGTTTGTGTTTGCTTGAGTGCATTCGCGCGCTCTCGCTTTCTCAACTTTACAATTTTTTTGTTATTATTTATCTATTCCTGAGAGTTTATCTTATTTTTTATTTGTTTATTTAAATGAAGTCGACCAGTTGCCAGCCCTTCCTTCCATTATCCGTCACCGAGACAAACTGAACAAAGTTCTGAGGTCGACTTTGTAAAGATAAGGATTCAGGTCTGTCTGCTGTTTACCTTTGCTCCTGCACGCACTGCCCTTCTCTCCACATTTATGTGTTTGTTTGTTTGTCTATCTAATCTTTTGGGTTTTTATTTCTAATGAGGTCGACCAGTTGTCTATTTATTATTTTTTTTACTACGCATCAAGCTGCGCTGCTTGTCTTTGCTCCTGTGTGCTCGCGCACTCTCGCCTTTTCCACTTATTTTTATTTTTGATTTATTTTTGATTTATTTTGTCAATTTAAAAAAAAATACGCATCGTGCTGTGCTGTTTGTGTTTGCTTGAGTGCATTCGCGCGCTCTCGCTTTCTCCACTTTACAATTTTTTTGTTATTATTTATCTATTCCTGAGAGTTTATCTTATTTTTTTTTCTTTATTTAAATGAAGTCGACCAGTTGCCTGCCCTTCCTTCCATTATCCGTCACCGAGACAAACTGAACAAAGTTCTGAGGTCGACCTTGTAAAGATAAGGATTCAGGTCTGTCTGCTGTTTACCTTTGCTCCTGCGCGCACTGCCCTTCTCTCCACATTTATGTGTTTGTTTGTTTGTCTATCTAAATCTTTTGGGTTTTTATTTCTAATGAGGTCGACCAGTTGTCTATTTATTATTTTTTTTACTACGCATCAAGCTACGCTGCTTGTCTTTGCTCCTGTGTGCTCGCGCACTCTCGCCTTTTCCACTTATTTTTATTTTTGATTTATTTTGTCAATTTTAAAAAAAAATACGCATCGTGCTGTGCTGTTTGTGTTTGCTTGAGTGCATTCGCGCGCTCTCGCTTTCTCCACTTTACAATTTTTTTGTTATTATTTATCTATTCCTGAGAGTTTATCTTATTTTTTATTTGTTTATTTAAATGAAGTCGACCAGTTGCCTGCCCTTCCTTCCATTATCCGTCACCGAGACAAACTGAACAAAGTTCTGAGGTCGACCTTGTAAAGATAAGGATTCAGGTCTGTCTGCTGTTTACCTTTGCTCCTGCGCGCACTGCCCTTCTCTCCACATTTATGTGTTTGTTTGTTTGTCTATCTAATCTTTTGGGTTTTTATTTCTAATGAGGTCGACCAGTTGTCTATTTATTATTTTTTTTACTACGCATCAAGCTGCGCTGCTTGTCTTTGCTCCTGTGTGCTCGTGCACTCTCGCCTTTTCCACTTATTTTTATTTTTGATTTATTTTTGATTTATTTTGTCAATTTAAAAAAAAATACGCATCGTGCTGTGCTGTTTGTGTTTGCTTGAGTGCATTCGCGCGCTCTCGCTTTCTCCACTTTACAATTTTTTTGTTATTATTTATCTATTCCTGAGAGTTTATCTTATTTTTTATTTGTTTATTTAAATGAAGTCGACCAGTTGCCTGCCTTTCCTTCCATTATCCGTCACCGAGACAAACTGAACAAAGTTCTGAGGTCGACCTTGTAAACATAAGTATTCATGTCTGTCTGCTGTTTACCTTTGCTCCAGCGCGCACTGCCCTTCTCTCCACATTTATGTGTTTGTTTGTTTGTCTATCTAATCTTTTGGGTTTTTATTTCTAATGAGGTCGACCAGTTGTCTATTTATTATTTTTTTTACTACGCATCAAGCTGCGCTGCTTGTCTTTGCTCCTGTGTGCTCGCGCACTCTCGCCTTTTCCACTTATTTTTATTTTTGATTTATTTTTGATTTATTTTGTCAATTTAAAAAAAAATACGCATCGTGCTGTGCTGTTTGTGTTTGCTTGAGTGCATTCGCGCGCTCTCGCTTTCTCCACTTTACAATTTTTTTGTTATTATTTATCTATTCCTAAGAGTTTATCTTATATTTTATTTGTTTATTTAAATGAAGTCGACCAGTTGCCTGCCCTTCCTTCCATTATCCGTCACCGAGACAAACTGAACAAAGTTCTGAGGTCGACCTTGTAAAGATAAGGATTCAGGTCTGTCTGCTGTTTACCTTTGGTCCTGCGCGCACTGCCCTTCTCTCCACATTTATGTGTTTGTTTGTTTGTCTATCTAATCTTTTGGGTTTTTATTTCTAATGAGGTCGACCAGTTGTCTATTTATTATTTTTTTTACTACGCATCAAGCTGCGCTGCTTGTCTTTGCTCCTGTGTGCTCGTGCACTCTCGCCTTTTCCACATATTTTTATTTTTGATTTATTTTGTCAATTTCAAAAAAAAATACGCATCGTGCTGTGCTGTTTGTGTTTGCTTGAGTGCATTCGCGCGCTCTCGCTTTCTCCACTTTACAATTTTTTGTTATTATTTATCTATTCCTGAGAGTTTATCTTATTTTTTATTTGTTTATTTAAATGAAGTCGACCAGTTGCCTGCCCTTCCTTCCATTATCCGTCACCGAGACAAACTGAACAAAGTTCTGAGGTCGACCTTGTAAAGATAAGGATTCAGGTCTGTCTGCTGTTTACCTTTGCTCCTGCGCGCACTGCCCTTCTCTCCACATTTATGTGTTTGTTTGTTTGTCTATCTAATCTTTTGGGTTTTTATTTCTAATGAGGTCGACCAGTTGTCTATTTATTATTTTTTTTACTACGCATCAAGCTGCGCTGCTTGTCTTTGCTACTGTGTGCTCGTGCACTCTCGCCTTTTCCACTTATTTTTATTTTTGATTTATTTTTGATTTATTTTGTCAATTTAAAAAAAAATACGCATCGTGCTGTGCTGTTTGTGTTTGCTTGAGTGCATTCGCGCGCTCTCGCTTTCTCCACTTTACAATTTTTTTGTTATTATTTATCTATTCCTGAGAGTTTATCTTATTTTTTATTTGTTTATTTAAATGAAGTCGACCAGTTGCCTGCCTTTCCTTCCATTATCCGTCACCGAGACAAACTGAACAAAGTTCTGAGGTCGACCTTGTAAACATAAGTATTCATGTCTGTCTGCTGTTTACCTTTGCTCCAGCGCGCACTGCCCTTCTCTCCACATTTATGTGTTTGTTTGTTTGTCTATCTAATCTTTTGGGTTTTTATTTCTAATGAGGTCGACCAGTTGTCTATTTATTATTTTTTTTACTACGCATCAAGCTGCGCTGCTTGTCTTTGCTCCTGTGTGCTCGCGCACTCTCGCCTTTTCCACTTATTTTTATTTTTGATTTATTTTTGATTTATTTTGTCAATTTAAAAAAAAATACGCATCGTGCTGTGCTGTTTGTGTTTGCTTGAGTGCATTCGCGCGCTCTCGCTTTCTCCACTTTACAATTTTTTTGTTATTATTTATCTATTCCTAAGAGTTTATCTTATATTTTATTTGTTTATTTAAATGAAGTCGACCAGTTGCCTGCCCTTCCTTCCATTATCCGTCACCGAGACAAACTGAACAAAGTTCTGAGGTCGACCTTGTAAAGATAAGGATTCAGGTCTGTCTGCTGTTTACCTTTGGTCCTGCGCGCACTGCCTTTCTCTCCACATTTATGTGTTTGTTTGTTTGTCTATCTAATCTTTTGGGTTTTTATTTCTAATGAGGTCGACCAGTTGTCTATTTATTATTTTTTTTACTACGCATCAAGCTGCGCTGCTTGTCTTTGCTCCTGTGTGCTCGTGCACTCTCGCCTTTTCCACTTATTTTTATTTTTGATTTATTTTGTCAATTTCAAAAAAAATACGCATCGTGCTGTGCTGTTTGTGTTTGCTTGAGTGCATTCGCGCGCTCTCGCTTTCTCCACTTTACAATTTTTTGTTATTATTTATCTATTCCTGAGAGTTTAACTTATTTTTTATTTGTTTATTTAAATGAAGTCGACCAGTTGCCTGCCCTTCCTTCCATTATCCGTCACCGAGACAAACTGAACAAAGTTCTGAGGTCGACCTTGTAAAGATAAGGATTCAGGTCTGTCTGCTGTTTAACTTTGCTCCTGCGCGCACTGCCCTTCTCTCCACATTTATGTGTTTGTTTGTTTGTCTATGTAATCTTTTGGGTTTTTATTTCTAATGAGGTCGACCAGTTGTCTATTTATTATTTTTTTTACTACGCATCAAGCTGCGCTGCTTGTCTTTGCTCCTGTGTGCTCGCGCACTCTCGCCTTGTCCACTTATTTTTATTTTTGATTTATTTTTTATTTATTTTGTCAATTTAAAAAAAAATACGCATCGTGCTGTGCTGTTTGTGTTTGCTTGAGTGCATTCGCGCGCTCTCGCTTTCTCCACTTTACAATTTTTTTGTTATTATTTATCTATTCCTGAGAGTTTATCTTATTTTTTATTTGTTTATTTAAATGAAGTCGACCAGTTGCCTGCCTTTCCTTCTATTATCCGTCACCGAGACAAACTGAACAAAGTTCTGAGGTCGACCTTGTAAACATAAGTATTCATGTCTGTCTGCTGTTTACCTTTGCTCCAGCGCGCACTGCCCTTCTCTCCACATTTATGTGTTTGTTTTTTTGTCTATCTAATCTTTTGGGTTTTTATTTCTAATGAGGTCGACCAGTTGTCTATTTATTATTTTTTTTACTACGCATCAAGCTGCGCTGCTTGTCTTTGCTCCTGTGTGCTCGCGCAATCTCGCCTTTTCCACTTATTTTTATTTTTGATTTATTTTTGATTTATTTTGTCAATTTAAAAAAAATACGCATCGTGCTGTGCTGTTTGTGTTTGCTTGAGTGCATTCGCGCGCTCTCGCTTTCTCCACTTTACAATTTTTTTGTTATTATTTATCTATTCCTAAGAGTTTATCTTATTTTTATTTGTTTATTTAAATGAAGTCGACCAGTTGCCTGCCCTTCCTTCCATTATCCGTCACCGAGACAAACTGAACAAAGTTCTGAGGTCGACCTTGTAAAGATAAGGATTCAGGTCTGTCTGCTGTTTACCTTTGCTCCTGCGCGCACTGCCCTTCTCTCCACATTTATGTGTTTGTTTGTTTGTCTATCTAATCTTTTGGGTTTTTATTTCTAATGAGGTCGACCAGTTGTCTATTTATTTTTTTTTTACTACGCATCAAGCTGCGCTGCTTGTCTTTGCTCCTGTGTGCTCGCGCACTCTCGCCTTTTCCACTTATTTTTATTTTTGATTTATTTTTTATTTATTTTGTCAATTTCAAAAAAAAATACGCATCGTGCTGTGCTGTTTGTGTTTGCTTGAGTGCATTCGCGCGCTCTCGCTTTCTCCACTTTACAATTTTTTGTTATTATTTATCTATTCCTGAGAGTTTATCTTATTTTTTATTTGTTTATTTAAATGAAGTCGACCAGTTGCCTGCCCTTCCTTCCATTATCCGTCACCGAGACAAACTGAACAAAGTTCTGAGGTCGACCTTGTAAAGATAAGGATTCAGGTCTGTCTGCTGTTTACCTTTGCTCCTGCAAGCACTGCCCTTCTCTCCACATTTATGTGTTTGTTTGTTTGTCTATCTAATCTTTTGGGTTTTTATTTCTAATGAGGTCGACCAGTTGTCTATTTATTATTTTTTTTACTACGCATCAAGCTGCGCTGCTTGTCTTTGCTCCTGTGTGCTCGCGCACTCTCGCCTTTTCCACTTATTTTTATTTTTGATTTATTTTTGATTTATTTTGTCAATTTAAAAAAAAATACGCATCGTGCTGTGCTGTTTGTGTTTGCTTGAGTGCATTCGCGCGCTCTCGCTTTCTCCACTTTACAATTTTTTTGTTATTATTTATCTATTCCTGAGAGTTTATCTTATTTTTTTTTGTTTATTTAAATGAAGTCGACCAGTTGCCTGCCCTTCCTTCCATTATCCGTCACCGAGACAAACTGAACAAAGTTCTGAGGTCGACCTTGTAAAGATAAGGATTCAGGTCTGTCTGCTGTTTACCTTTGCTCCTGCGCGCACTGCCCTTCTCTCCACATTTATGTGTTTGTTTGTTTGTCTATGTAATCTTTTGGGTTTTTATTTCTAATGAGGTCGACCAGTTGTCTATTTATTATTTTTTTTACTACGCATCAAGCTGCGCTGCTTGTCTTTGCTCCTGTGTGCTCGCGCACTCTCGCCTTTTCCACTTATTTTTATTTTTGATTTATTTTTTTTATTTTGTCAATTTAAAAAAAAAATACGCATCGTGCTGTGCTGTTTGTGTTTGCTTGAGTGCATTCGCGCGCTCTCGCTTTCTCCACTTTACAATTTTTTTGTTATTATTTATCTATTCCTGAGAGTTTATCTTATTTTTTATTTGTTTATTTAAATGAAGTCGACCAGTTGCCTGCCCTTCCTTCCATTATCCGTCACCGAGACAAACTGAACATTCGACCTTGTAAAGATAAGGATTCAGGTCTGTCTGCTGTTTACCTTTGCTCCTGCGCGCACTGCCCTTCTCTCCACATTTATGTGTTTGTTTGTTTGTCTATCTAATCTTTTGGGTTTTTATTTCTAATGAGGTCGACCAGTTGTCTATTTATTATTTTTTTTACTACGCATCAAGCTGCGCTGCTTGTCTTTGCTCCTGTGTGCTCGCGCACTCTCGCCTTTTCCACTTATTTTTATTTTTGATTTATTTTTGATTTATTTTGTCAATTTAAAAAAAAATACGCATCGTGCTGTGCTGTTTGTGTTTGCTTGAGTGCATTCGCGCGCTCTCGCTCTCTGCACTTTACAATTTTTTTGTTATTATTTATCTATTCCTAAGAGTTTATCTTATATTTTATTTGTTTATTTAAATGAAGTCGACCAGTTGCCTGCCCTTCCTTCCATTATCCGTT
>NW_025958582.1:0-52332 GCF_023159225.1 Perognathus longimembris pacificus | reverse complement strand
CAGCTTGATGCATAGTAAAAAAAAAATAAATAGACAACTGGTCGACCTCATTAGAAATAAAAACGCAAAAGATTAGATAGACAAACAAACAAACACATAAATGTGGAGAGAAGGGCAGTGCGCTCAGGAGCAAAGGTAAACAGCAGACAGACCTGAATCGTTATCTTTACAAGGTCGACCTCAGAACTTTGTTCAGTTTGTCTCGGTGACGGATAATGGAAGGAAGGGCAGGCAACTGGTCGACTTCATTTAAATAAACAAATAAAAAATAAGATAAACTCTCAGGAATAGATAAATAATAACAAAAAAATTGTAAAGTGGAGAAAGCGAGAGCGCGCGAATGCACTCAAGCAAACACAAACAGCACAGCACGATGCGTATTTTTTTTTTAAAATTGACAAAATAAATCAAAAATAAATCAAAAAATAAAAATAAGTGGAAAAGGGCTGGGGATATAGCCTAGTGGCAAGAGTGCCTGCCTCGGATACACGAGGCCCTAGGTTCGATTCCCCAGCACCACATATACAGAAAACGGCCAGAAGCGGCGCTGTGTCTCAAGTGGCAGAGTGCTAGCCTTGAGCGGGAAGAACCCAGGGACGGTGCTCCGGCCCTGAGTCCAAGGCCCAGGACTGGCCAAAAAAAAAAAAAAAACAAAAACAAAAATAAGTGGAAAAGGCGAGAGTGCGCGAGCACACAGGAGCAAAGACAAGCAGCGCAGCTTGATGCGTAGTAAAAAAAATAATAAATAGACAACTGGTCGACCTCATTAGAAATAAAAACCCAAAAGATTAGATAGACAAACCAACAAACACATAAATGTGGAGAGAAGGGCAGTGCGCGCAGGAGCAAAGGTAAACAGCAGACAGACCTGAATCCTTATCTTTACAAGGTCGACCTCAGAACTTTGTTCAGTTTGTCTCGGTGACGGATAATGGAAGGAAGGGCAGGCAACTGGTCGACTTCATTTAAATAAACAAATAAAAAATAAGATAAACTCTCAGGAATAGATAAATAATAACAAAAAAATTGTAAAGTGCAGAAAGCGAGAGCGCGCGAATGCACTCAAGCAAACACAAACAGCACAGCACGATGCGTATGTTTTTTTTTTAAATTGACAAAATAAATCAAAAATAAATCAAAAATAAAAATAAGTGGAAAAGGCGAGAGTGCGCGAGCACACAGGAGCAAAGACAAGCAGCGCAGCTTGATGCGTAGTAAAAAAATAATAAATAGACAACTGGTCGACCTCATTAGAAATAAAAACCCAAAAGATTAGATAGACAAACAAACAAACACATAAATGTGGAGAGAAGGGCAGTGCGCGCAGGAGCAAAGGTAAACAGCAGACAGACCTGAATCCTTATCTTTACAAGGTCGACCTCAGAACTTTGTTCAGTTTGTCTCGGTGAGGGATAATGGAAGGAAGGGCAGGCAACTGGTCGACTTCATTTAAATAAACAAATAAAAAATAAGATAAACTCTCAGGAATAGATAAATAATAACAAAAAAATTGTAAAGTGCAGAAAGCGAGAGCGCGGGAATGCACTCAAGCAAACACAAACAGCACAGCACGATGCGTATTTTTTTTAAAATTGACAAAATAAATCAAAAATAAATAAAAAATAAAAATAAGTGGAAAAGGCGAGAGTGCGCGAGCACACAGGAGCAAAGTCAAGCAGCGCAGCTTGATGCGTAGTAAAAAAAAATAATAAATAGACAACTGGTCGACCTCATTAGAAATAAAAACCCAAAAGATTAGATAGACAAACAAACAAACACATAAATGTGGAGAGAAGGGCAGTGCGCGCAGGAGCAAAGGTAAACAGCAGACAGACCTGAATCCTTATCTTTACAAGGTCGACCTCAGAACTTTGTTCAGTTTGTCTCGGTGAGGGATAATGGAAGGAAGGGCAGGCAACTGGTCGACTTCATTTAAATAAACAAATAAAAAATAAGATAAACTCTCAGGAATAGATAAATAATAACAAAAAAATTGTAAAGTGGAGAAAGCGAGAGCGCGCGAATGCACTCAAGCAAACACAACAGCACAGCACGATGCGTATTTTTTTTTAAATTGACAAAATAAATCAAAAATAAATCAAAAATAAAAATAAGTGGAAAAGGCGAGAGTGTGCGAGCACACAGGAGCAAAGAAAAGCAGCGCAGCTTGATGCATAGTAAAAAAAAAATAAATAGACAACTGGTCGACCTCATTAGAAATAAAAACCCAAAAGATTAGATAGACAAACAAACAAACACATAAATGTGGAGAGATGGGCAGTGTGCGCAGGAGCAAAGGTAAACAGCAGACAGACCTGAATCCTTATCTTTACAAGGTCGACCTCAGAACTTTCTTCAGTTTGACTCGGTGACGGATAATGGAAGGAAGGGCAGGCAACTGGTCGACTTCATTTAAATAAACAAATAAAAAATAAGATAAACTCTTAGGAATAGATAAATGATAACAAAAAAATTGTAAAGTGGAGAAAGCGAGAGCACGCGAATGCACTCAAGCAAACACAAACAGCACAGCACGATGCGTATTTTTTTATATTGACAAAATAAAATCAAAAATAAATCAAAAATAACAATATGTGGAAAAGGCGAGAGTGCGCGAACACACAGGAGCAAAGACAAGCAGCGCAGCTTGATGCGTAGTAAAAAAAATAATAAATAGACAACTGGTCGACCTCATTAGAAATAAAAACCCAAAAGATTCGATAGACAAACAAACAAACACATAAATGTGGAGAGAAGGGCAGTGAGCGCAGGAGCAAATGTAAACAGCAGACAGACCTGAATCTTATCTTTACAAGGTTGACCTCAGAACTTTGTTCAGTTTGTCTCGGTGACGGATAGTGGAAGGAAGGGCAGGCAACTGGTCGACTTCATTTAAATAACCAAAAAAAAAATAAGATAAACTCTCAGGAATAGATAAATAATAACAAAAAAATTCTAAAGTGGAGAAAGCGAGAGCGCGCGAATGCACTCAAGCAAACACAAACAGCACAGCACGATGCGTATTTTTTAAAAAAATTGACAAAATAAATCAAAAATAAATCAAAAATAAAAATAACTGGAAAAGGCGAGAGTGCGCGAGCACACAGGAGCAAAGACAAGCAGCGCAGCTTGATGCGTAGTAAAAAAAAATAATAAATAGACAACTGGTCGACCTCATTAGAAATAAAAACCCAAAAGATTGGATAGACAAAAAAAACAAACCACATAAATGTGGAGAGAAGGGCAGTGCGCGCAGGAGCAAAGGTAAACAGCAGACAGACCTGAATCCTTATCTTTACAAGGTCGACCTCAGAACTTTGTTCAGTTTGTCTCGGTGACGGATAATGGAAGGAAGGGCAGGCAACTGGTCGACTTCATTTAAATAAACAAATAAAAAATAAGATAAACTCTCAGGAATAGATAAATAATAACAAAAAAATTGTAAAGTGGAGAAACAAGAGCGCGCGAATGCACTCAAGCAAACACAAACAGCACAGCACGATGCGTATTTTTTTTTAAAAATTGACAAAATAAATCAAAAATAAATCAAAAATAAAAATAAGTGGAAAAGGCGAGAGTGCGCGAGCACACAGGAGCAAAGATAAGCAGCGCAGCTTGATGCGTAGTAAAAAAAATAATAAATAGACAACTGGTCGACCTCATTAGAAATAAAAACCCAAAAGATTAGATAGACAAACAAACAAACACATAAATGTGGAGAGAAGGGCAGTGCGCGCAGGAGCAAAGGTAAACAGCAGACAGACCTGAATCCTTATCTTTACAAGGTCGACCTCAGAACTTTGTTCAGTTTGTCTCGGTGACGGATAATGGAAGGAAGGGCAGGCAACTGGTCGACTTCATTTAAATAAACAAATAAAAAATAAGATAAACTCTCAGGAATAGATAAATAATAACAAAAAAATTGTAAAGTGGAGAAAGCGAGAGCGCGCGAATGCACTCAAGCAAACACAAACAGCACAGCACGATGCGTATTTTTTTTTAAATTGACAAAATAAATCAAAAATAAATCAAAAATAAAAATAAGTGGAAAAGGCGAGATTGCGTGAGCACACAGGAGCAAAGACAAGCAGCGCAGCTTGGACGCGTACTAAAAAAAAATAATAAATAGACAACTGGTCGACCTCATTAGAAATAAAAACCCAAAAGATTAGATAGACAAACCAACAAACACATAAATGTGGAGAGAAGGGCAGTGCGGGCAGGAGCAAAGGTAAACAGCAGACAGACCTGAATCCTTATCTTTACAAGGTCGACCTCAGAACTTTCTTCAGTTTTTCTCGGTGACAGATAATGGAAGGAAGGGCAGGCAACTGGTCGACTTCATTTAAATAAACAAATAAAAAATAATATAAACTCTCAGGAATAGATAAATAATAACAAAAAAATTGTAAAGTGGAGAAAGCGAGAGCGCGCGAATGCACTCAAGCAAACACAAAGAGCACAGCACGATGCGTATTTTTTTAAAAAATTGACAAAATAAATCAAAAATAAATCAAAAATAAAAATAAGTGGAAAAGGCGAGAGTGCGCGTGCACACAGGAGCAAAGATAAGCAGCGCAGCTTGATGCGTAGTAAAAAAATAATAAATAGACAACTGGTCGACCTCATTAGAAATAAAAACCCAAAAGATTAGATAGACAAACAAACAAACACATAAATGTGGAGAGAAGGGCAGTGAGCGCAGGAGCAAATGTAAAAAGCAGACAGACCTGAATCCTTATCTTTACAAGGTTGACCTCAGAACTTTGTTCAGTTTGTCTCGGTGACGGATAATGGAAGGAAGGGCAGGCAACTGGTCGACTTCATTTAAATAAACAAAAAAAAAATAAGATAAACTCTCAGGAATAGATAAATAATAACAAAAAAATTGTAAAGTGGAGAAAGCGAGAGCGCGCGAATGCACTCAAGCAAACACAAACAGCACAGCACGATGCGTATTTTTTTTAAAAAATTGACAAAATAAATCAAAAATAAATCAAAAATAAAAATAACTGGAAAAAGCGAGAGTGCGCGAGCACACAGGAGCAAAGACAAGCAGCGCAGCTTGATGCGTAGTAAAAAAAAATAATAAATAGACAACTGGTCGACCTCATTAGAAATAAAAACCCAAAAGATTGGATAGACAAACAAACAAACACATAAATGTGGAGAGAAGGGCAGTGCGCGCAGGAGCAAAGGTAAACAGCAGACAGACCTGAATCCTTATCTTTACAAGGTCGACCTCAGAACTTTGTTCAGTTTGTCTCGGTGACGGATAATGGAAGGAAGGGCAGGCAACTGGTCGACGTCATTTAAATAAACAAATAAAAATAAGATAAACTCTCAGGAATAGAAAAATAATAACAAAAAAATTGTAAAGTGCACAAAGAGAGAGCGCGCGAAAGCACTCAAGCAAACACAAACAGCACAGCACGATGCGTATTTTTTTTTAATTGACAAAATAAATCAAAAATAAATCAAAAATAAAAATAAGTGGAAAAGGCGAGAGTGCGCGAGCACACAGGAGCAAAGACAAGCAGCGCAGCTTGATGCGTAGTAAAAAAAATAATAAATAGACAACTGGTCGACCTCATTAGAAATAAAAACCCAAAAGATTAGATAGACAAACAAACAAACACATAAATGTGGAGAGAAGGGCAGTGCGCGCAGGAGCAAAGGTAAACAGCAGACAGACCTGAATCCTTATCTTTACAAGGTCGACCTCAGAACTTTGTTCAGTTTGTCTTGGTGACGGATAATGGAAGGAAGGGCAGGCAACTGGTCGACTTCATTTAAATAAACAATTAAAAATAAGATAAACTCTCAGGAATAGATAAATAATAACAAAAAAATTGTAAATTGGAGAAAGCGAGAGCGCGCAAATGCACTCAAGCAAACACAAACAGCACAGCACGATGCGTATTTTTTTTTAAATTGACAAAATAAATCAAAAATAAATCAAAAATAAAAATAAGTGGAAAAGGTGAGTGTGCGCGAGCACACAGGAGCAAAGACAAGCAGCGAAGCTTGATGCGTAGTAAAGAAAATAATAATAGACAACTGGTCGACCTCATTAGAAAAAAAAACCCAAAAGATTAGATAGACAAACAAACAAACACATAAATGTGGAGTGAAGGGCAGTGCGCGTAGGAGCAAAGGTAAACAGCAGACAGACCTGAATCCTTATCTTTACAAGGTCGACCTCAGAACTTTGTTCAGTTTGTCTCGGTGACGGATAATGGAAGGAAGGGCAGGCAATTGGTCGACTTCATTTAAATAAACAAATAAAAATAATATAAACTCTCAGGAATAGATAAATAATAACAAAAAATTTGTAAAGTGGAGAAAGCGAGAGCGCGCGAATGCACTCAAGCAAACACAAACAGCACAGCACGATGCGTATTTTTTTAAAAAATTGACAAAATAAATCAAAAATAAATCAAAAATAAAAATCAGTGGAAAAGGCGAGAGTGCGCGAGCACACAGGAGCAAATGTAAGCAGCGCAGCTTGATGCGTAGTAAAAAAAATAATAAATAGATAACTGGTCGACCTCATTAGAAATAAAAACCCAAAGATTAGATAGACAAACAAACAAACACATAAATGTGGAGAGAAGGGCAGTGAGCGCAGGAGCAAATGTAAACAGCAGACAGACCTGAATCCTTATCTTTACAAGGTTGACCTCAGAACTTTGTTCAGTTTGTCTCGGTGACGGATAATGGAAGGAAGGGCAGGCAACTGGTCGACTTCATTTAAATAACCAAATAAAAAATAAGATAAACTCTCAGGAATAGATAAATAATAACAAAAAAATTGTAAAGTGGAGAAAGCGAGAGCGCGCGAATGCACTCAAGCAAACACAAACAGCACAGCACGATGCGTATTTTTTTAAAAAAATTGACAAAATAAATCAAAAATAAATCAAAAATAAAAATAACTGGAGAAGGCGAGAGTGCGCGAGCACACAGGAGCAAAGACAAGCAGCGCAGCTTGATGCGTAGTAAAAAAAAATAATAAATAGACAACTGGTCGACCTCATTAGAAATAAAAACCCAAAAGATTGGATAGACAAACAAACAAACACATAAATGTGGAGAGAAGGGCAGTGCGCGCAGGAGCAAAGGTAAACAGCAGACAGACCTGAATCCTTATCTTTACAAGGTCGACCTCAGAACTTTGTTCAGTTTGTCTCGGTGACGGATAATGGAAGGAAGGGCAGGCAACTGGTCGACTTCATTTAAATAAACAAATAAAAAATAAGATAAACTCTCAGGAATAGATAAATAATAACAAAAAAATTGTAAAGTGGAGAAACGAGAGCGCGCGAATGCACTCAAGCAAACACAAACAGCACAGCACGATGCGTATTTTTTTTAAAAAATTGACAAAATAAATCAAAAATGAATCAAAAATAAAAATAAGTTGAAAAGGCGAGAGTGCGCGAGCACACAGGAGCAAAGACAAGCAGCGCAGCTAGATGCGTAGTTAAAAAAATAATAAATAGACAACTGGTCGACCTCATTAGAAATAAAAACCCAAAAGATTAGATAGACAAACAAACAAACACATAAATGTGGAGAGAAGGGGCAGTGCGCGCAGGAGCAAAGGTAAACAGCAGACAGACCTGAATCCGTATCTTTACAAGGTCGACCTCAGAACTTTGTTCAGTTTGTCTCGGTGACGGATAATGGAAGGAAGGGCAGGCAACTGGTCGACTTCATTTAAATAAACAAATAAAAAATAAGATAAACTCTCAGGAATAGATAAATAATAACAAAAAAATTGTAAAGTGGAGAAAGCGGGAGCGCGCGAATGCACTCAAGCAAACACAAACAGCACAGCACGATGCGTATTTTTTTAAAAAATTGACAAAATAAATCAAAAATAAATCAAAAATAAAAATAAGTGGAAAAGGCGAGAGTGCGCGAGCACACAGGAGCAAAGATAAGCAGCGCAGCTTGATGCGTAATAAAAAAAATAATAAATAGACAACTGGTCGACCTCATTAGAAATAAAAACCCAAAACATTAGAGAGACAAACAAACAAACACATAAATGTGGAGAGATGGGCAGTGGGCGCAGGAGCAAAGGTAAACAGCAGACAGACCTGAATCCTTATCTTTACAAGGTCAACCTCAGAACTTTGTTCAGTTAGTCTCGGTGACGGATAATGGAAGGAAGGGCAGGCAACTGGTCGACTTCATTTAAATAAACAAATAAAAAATAAGATAAACTCTCAGGAATAGATAAATAATAACAAAAAAATTGTAAAGTGGAGAAAGCGAGAGCGCGCGAATGCACTCAAGCAAACACAAACAGCACAGCACGATGCGTATTTTTTTTAAATTGACAAAATAAATCAAAAATAAATCAAAAATAAAAATAAGTGGAAAAGGCGAGAGTGCGCGAGCACACAGGAGCAAAGACAAGCAGCGCAGCTTGATGCGTAGTAAAAAAAAAATAAATAGACAACTGGTCGACCTCATTAGAAATAAAAACCCAAAAGATTAGATAGACAAACAAACAAACACATAAATGTGGAGAGATGGGCAGTGCGCGCAGGAGCAAAGGTAAACAGCAGACAGACCTGAATCCTTATCTTTACAAGGTCGACCTCAGAACTTTGTTCAGTTTGTCTCGGTGACGGATAATGGAAGGAAGGGCAGGCAACTGGTCGACTTCATTTAAATAAACAAATAAAAAATAAGATAAACTCTCAGGAATAGATAAATCATAACAAAGAAATTGTAAAGTGGAGAAAGCGAGAGCGCGCGAATGCACTCAAGCAAACACAAACAGCACAGCACGATGCGTATTTTTTTTTAAATTGAGAAAATAAATCAAAAATAAATCAAAAATAAAAATAAGTGGAAAAGGCGAGAGTGCGCGAGCACACAGGAGCAAAGACAAGCAGCCCAGCTTGATGCGTAGTAAAAAAAATAATAAATAGACAACTGGTCGACCTCACTAGAAATAAAAACCCAAAAGATTAGATAGACAAACAAACAAACACATAAATGTGGAGAGAAGGGCAGTGCGCGCAGGAGCAAAGGTAAACAGCAGACAGACCTGAATCCTTATCTTTACAAGGTCGACCTCAGAACTTTGTTCAGTTTGTCTCGGTGACGGATAATGGAAGGAAGGGCAGGCAACTGGTCGACTTCATTTAAATAAACAAATAAAAAATAAGATAAACTCTCAGGAATAGATAAATAATAACAAAAAAATTGTAAAGTGCAGAAAGCGAGAGCGCGCGAATGCACTCAAGCAAACACAAACAGCACAGCACGATGCGTATTTTTTTTAAATTGACAAAATAAATCAAAAATAACAATAAGTGGAAAAGGCAAGAGTGCGCGAGCACACAGGAGCAAAGACAAGCAGCGCAGCTTGATGCGTAGTAAAAAAAATAATAAATAGACAACTGGTCGACCTCATTAGAAATAAAAACCCAAAAGATTAGATAGACAAACAAACAAACACATAAATGTGGAGAGAAGGGCAGTGCGCGCAGGAGCAAAGGTAAACAGCAGACAGACCTGAATCCTTATCTTTACAAGGTCGACCTCAGAACTTTGTTCAGTTTGTCTCGGTGACGGATAATGGAAGGAAGGGCAGGCTACTGGTCGACTTCATTTAAATAAACAAATAAAAAATAAGATAAACTCTCAGGAATAGATAAATAATAACCAAAAAATTGTAAAGTGGTGAAAGCGAGAGCGCGCGAATGCACTCAAGCAAACACAAACAGCACAGCACGATGCGTATTTTTTTTTAAAATTGACAAAATAAATCAAAAATAAATCAAAAATAAAAATAAGTGGAAAAGGGCTGGGGATATAGCCTAGTGGCAAGAGTGCCTGCCTCGGATACACGAGGCCCTAGGTTCGATTCCCCAGCACCACATATACAGAAAACGGCCAGAAGCGGCGCTGTGTCTCAAGTGGCAGAGTGCTAGCCTTGAGCGGGAAGAACCCAGGGACGGTGCTCCGGCCCTGAGTCCAAGGCCCAGGACTGGCCAAAAAAAAAAAAAAAACAAAAACAAAAATAAGTGGAAAAGGCGAGAGTGCGCGAGCACACAGGAGCAAAGACAAGCAGCACAGCTTGATGCGTAGTAAAAAAAATAATAAATAGACAACTGGTCGACCTCATTAGAAATAAAAACCCAAAAGATTAGATAGACAAACCAACAAACACATAAATGTGGAGAGAAGGGCAGTGCGCGCAGGAGCAAAGGTAAACAGCAGACAGACCTGAATCCTTATCTTTACAAGGTCGACCTCAGAACTTTGTTCAGTTTGTCTCGGTGACGGATAATGGAAGGAAGGGCAGGCAACTGGTCGACTTCATTTAAATAAACAAATAAAAAATAAGATAAACTCTCAGGAATAGATAAATAATAACAAAAAAATTGTAAAGTGGAGAAAGCGAGAGCGCGCGAATGCACTCAAGCAAACACAAACAGCACAGCACGATGCGTATTTTTTTTAAAATTGACAAAATAAATCAAAAATAAATCAAAAATAAAAATAAGTGGAAAAGGCGAGAGTGCGCGAGCACACAGGAGCAAAGACAAGCAGCGCAGCTTGATGCGTAGTAAAAAAAATAATAAATAGACAACTGGTCGACCTCATTAGAAATAAAAACCCAAAAGATTAGATAGACAAACAAACAAACACATAAATGTGGAGAGAAGGGCAGTGCACGCAGGAGCAAAGGTAAACAGCAGACAGACCTGAATCCTTATCTTTACAAGGTCGACCTCAGAACTTTGTTCAGTTTGTCTCGGTGACGGATAATGGAAGGAAGGGCAGGCAACTGGTCGACTTCATTTAAATAAACAAATAAAAAATAAGATAAACTCTCAGGTATATATAAATAATAACAAAAAAATTGTAAAGTGGAGAAAGCGAGAGCGCGCGAATGCACTCAAGCAAACACAAACAGCACAGCACGATGCGTATTTTTTTTAAAAATTGACAAAATAAATCAAAAATAAATCAAAAATAAAAATAAGTGGAAAAGGCGAGAGTGCGCGAGCACACAGGAGCAAAGATAAGCAGCGCAGCTTGATGCGTAGTAAAAAAAATAATAAATAGACAACTGGTCGACCTCATTAGAAATAAAAACCCAAAAGATTAGATAGACAAACAAACAAACACATAAATGTGGAGAGAAGGGCAGTGCGCGCAGGAGCAAAGGTAAAGAGCAGACAGACCTGAATCCTTATCTTTACAAGGTCGACCTCAGAACTTTGTTCAGTTTGTCTCGGTGACGGATAATGGAAGGAAGGGCAGGCAACTGGTCGACTTCATTTAAATAAACAAATAAAAAATAAGATAAACTCTCAGGAATAGATAAATAATAACAAAAAAATTGTAAAGTGGAGAAAGCGAGAGCGCGCGAATGCACTCAAGCAAACACAAACAGCACAGCACGATGCGTATTTTTTTTTAAATTGACAAAATAAATCAAAAATAAATCAAAAATAAAAATAAGTGGAAAAGGCGAGATTGCGTGAGCACACAGGAGCAAAGACAAGCAGCGCAGCTTGACGCGTAGTAAAAAAAAATAATAAATAGACAACTGGTCGACCTCATTAGAAATAAAAACCCAAAAGATTAGATAGACAAACCAACAAACACATAAATGTGGAGAGAAGGGCAGTGCGGGCAGGAGCAAAGGTAAACAGCAGACAGACCTGAATCCTTATCTTTACAAGGTCGACCTCAGAACTTTGTTCAGTTTTTCTCGGTGACAGATAATGGAAGGAAGGGCAGGCAACTGGTGGACTTCATTTAAATAAACAAATAAAAAATAATATAAACTCTCAGGAATAGATAAATAATAACAAAAAAATTGTAAAGTGGAGAAAGCGGGAGCGCGCGAATGCACTCAAGCAAACACAAACAGCACAGCACGATGCGTATTTTTTTAAAAAATTGACAAAATAAATCAAAAATAAATCAAAAATAAAAATAAGTGGAAAAGGCGAGAGTGCGCGTGCACACAGGAGCAAAGATAAGCAGCGCAGCTTGATGCGTAATAAAAAAAATAATAAATAGACAACTGGTCGACCTCATTAGAAATAAAAACCCAAAACATTAGAGAGACAAACAAACAAACACATAAATGTGGAGAGATGGGCAGTGGGCGCAGGAGCAAAGGTAAACAGCAGACAGACCTGAATCCTTATCTTTACAAGGTCAACCTCAGAACTTTGTTCAGTTAGTCTCGGTGACGGATAATGGAAGGAAGGGCAGGCAACTGGTCGACTTCATTTAAATAAACAAATAAAAAATAAGATAAACTCTCAGGAATAGATAAATAATAACAAAAAAATTGTAAAGTGGAGAAAGCGAGAGCGCGCGAATGCACTCAAGCAAACACAAACAGCACAGCACGATGCGTATTTTTTTTAAATTGACAAAATAAATCAAAAATAAATCAAAAATAAAAATAAGTGGAAAAGGCGAGAGTGCGCGATCACACAGGAGCAAAGACAAGCAGCGCAGCTTGATGCGTAGTAAAAAAAAAATAAATAGACAACTGGTCGACCTCATTAGAAATAAAAACCCAAAAGATTAGATAGACAAACAAACAAACACATAAATGTGGAGAGATGGGCAGTGCGCGCAGGAGCAAAGGTAAACAGCAGACAGACCTGAATCCTTATCTTTACAAGGTCGACCTCAGAACTTTGTTCAGTTTGTCTCGGTGACGGATAATGGAAGGAAGGGCAGGCAACTGGTCGACTTCATTTAAATAAACAAATAAAAAATAAGATAAACTCTCAGGAATAGATAAATAATAACAAAAAAATTGTAAAGTGGAGAAAGCGAGAGCGCGCGAATGCACTCAAGCAAACACAAACAGCACAGCACGATGCGTATTTTTTTTTAAATTGATAAAATAAATCAAAAATAAATCAAAAATAAAAATAAGTGGAAAAGGCGAGAGTGCGCGAGCACACAGGAGCAAAGACAAGCAGCCCAGCTTGATGCGTAGTAAAAAAAATAATAAATAGACAACTGGTCGACCTCACTAGAAATAAAAACCCAAAAGATTAGATAGACAAACAAACAAACACATAAATGTGGAGAGAAGGGCAGTGCGCGCAGGAGCAAAGGTAAACAGCAGACAGACCTGAATCCTTATCTTTACAAGGTCGACCTCAGAACTTTGTTCAGTTTGTCTCGGTGACGGATAATGGAAGGAAGGGCAGGCAACTGGTCGACTTCATTTAAATAAACAAATAAAAAATAAGATAAACTCTCAGGAATAGATAAATAATAACAAAAAAATTGTAAAGTGCAGAAAGCGAGAGCGCGCGAATGCACTCAAGCAAACACAAACAGCACAGCACGATGCGTATTTTTTTTAAATTGACAAAATAAATCAAAAATAACAATAAGTGGAAAAGGCAAGAGTGCGCGAGCACACAGGAGCAAAGACAAGCAGCGCAGCTTGATGCGTAGTAAAAAAAATAATAAATAGACAACTGGTCGACCTCATTAGAAATAAAAACCCAAAAGATTAGATAGACAAACAAACAAACACATAAATGTGGAGAGAAGGGCAGTGCGCGCAGGAGCAAAGGTAAACAGCAGACAGACCTGAATCCTTATCTTTACAAGGTCGACCTCAGAACTTTGTTCAGTTTGTCTCGGTGACCGATAATGGAAGGAAGGGCAGGCAACTGGTCGACTTCATTTAAATAAACAAATAAAAAATAAGATAAACTCTCAGGAATAGATAAATAATAACCAAAAAATTGTAAAGTGGTGAAAGCGAGAGCGCGCGAATGCACTCAAGCAAACACAAACAGCACAGCACGATGCGTATTTTTTTTTAAAATTGACAAAATAAATCAAAAATAAATCAAAAATAAAAATAAGTGGAAAAGGGCTGGGGATATAGCCTAGTGGCAAGAGTGCCTGCCTCGGATACACGAGGCCCTAGGTTCGATTCCCCAGCACCACATATACAGAAAACGGCCAGAAGCGGCGCTGTGTCTCAAGTGGCAGAGTGCTAGCCTTGAGCGGGAAGAACCCAGGGACGGTGCTCCGGCCCTGAGTCCAAGGCCCAGGACTGGCCAAAAAAAAAAAAAAACAAAAACAAAAATAAGTGGAAAAGGCGAGAGTGCGCGAGCACACAGGAGCAAAGACAAGCAGCACAGCTTGATGCGTAGTAAAAAAAATAATAAATAGACAACTGGTCGACCTCATTAGAAATAAAAACCCAAAAGATTAGATAGACAAACCAACAAACACATAAATGTGGAGAGAAGGGCAGTGCGCGCAGGAGCAAAGGTAAACAGCAGACAGACCTGAATCCTTATCTTTACAAGGTCGACCTCAGAACTTTGTTCAGTTTGTCTCGGTGACGGATAATGGAAGGAAGGGCAGGCAACTGGTCGACTTCATTTAAATAAACAAATAAAAAATAAGATAAACTCTCAGGAATAGATAAATAATAACAAAAAAATTGTAAAGTGGAGAAAGCGAGAGCGCGCGAATGCACTCAAGCAAACACAAACAGCACAGCACGATGCGTATTTTTTTTAAAATTGACAAAATAAATCAAAAATAAATCAAAAATAAAAATAAGTGGAAAAGGCGAGAGTGCGCGAGCACACAGGAGCAAAGACAAGCAGCGCAGCTTGATGCGTAGTAAAAAAAATAATAAATAGACAACTGGTCGACCTCATTAGAAATAAAAACCCAAAAGATTAGATAGACAAACAAACAAACACATAAATGTGGAGAGAAGGGCAGTGCACGCAGGAGCAAAGGTAAACAGCAGACAGACCTGAATCCTTATCTTTACAAGGTCGACCTCAGAACTTTGTTCAGTTTGTCTCGGTGACGGATAATGGAAGGAAGGGCAGGCAACTGGTCGACTTCATTTAAATAAACAAATAAAAAATAAGATAAACTCTCAGGTATATATAAATAATAACAAAAAAATTGTAAAGTGGAGAAAGCGAGAGCGCGCGAATGCACTCAAGCAAACACAAACAGCACAGCACGATGCGTATTTTTTTTAAAAATTGACAAAATAAATCAAAAATAAATCAAAAATAAAAATAAGTGGAAAAGGCGAGAGTGCGCGAGCACACAGGAGCAAAGACAAGCAGCGCAGCTTGATGCGTAGTAAAAAAAAATAATAAATAGACAACTGGTCGACCTCATTAGAAATAAAAACCCAAAAGATTGGATAGACAAACAAACAAACACATAAATGTGGAGAGAAGGGCAGTGCGCGCAGGAGCAAAGGTAAACAGCAGACAGACCTGAATCCTTATCTTTACAAGGTCGACCTCAGAACTTTGTTCAGTTTGTCTCGGTGACGGATAATGGAAGGAAGGGCAGGCAACTGGTCGACGTCATTTAAATAAACAAATAAAAAATAAGATAAACTCTCAGGAAGAGAAAAATAATAACAAAAAAATTGTAAAGTGCACAAAGAGAGAGCGCGCGAAAGCACTCAAGCAAACACAAACAGCACAGCACGATGCGTATTTTTTTTAAATTGACAAAATAAATCAAAAATAAATCAAAAATAAAAATAAGTGGAAAAGGCGAGAGTGCGCGAGCACACAGGAGCAAAGACAAGCAGCGCAGCTTGATGCGTAGTAAAAAAAATAATAAATAGACAACTGGTCGACCTCATTAGAAATAAAAACCCAAAAGATTAGATAGACAAACAAACAAACACATAAATGTGGAGAGAAGGGCAGTGCGCGCAGGAGCAAAGGTAAACAGCAGACAGACCTGAATCCTTATCTTTACAAGGTCGACCTCAGAACTTTGTTCAGTTTGTCTTGGTGACGGATAATGGAAGGAAGGGCAGGCAACTGGTCGACTTCATTTAAATAAACAATTAAAAATAAGATAAACTCTCAGGAATAGATAAATAATAACAAAAAAATTGTAAAATGGAGAAACGAGAGCGCGCGAATGCACTCAAGCAAACACAAACAGCACAGCACGATGCGTATTTTTTTTTAAAAATTGACAAAATAAATCAAAAATGAATCAAAAATAAAAATAAGTGGAAAAGGCGAGAGTGCGCGAGCACACAGGAGCAAAGACAAGCAGCGCAGCTTGATGCGTAGTTAAAAAAATAATAAATAGACAACTGGTCGACCTCATTAGAAATAAAAACCCAAAAGATTAGATAGACAAACAAACAAACACATAAATGTGGAGAGAAGGGCAGTGCGCGCAGGAGCAAAGGTAAACAGCAGACAGACCTGAATCCGTATCTTTACAAGGTCGACCTCAGAACTTTGTTCAGTTTGTCTCGGTGACGGATAATGGAAGGAAGGGCAGGCAACTGGTCGACTTCATTTAAATAAACAAATAAAAAATAAGATAAACTCTCAGGAATAGATAAATAATAACAACAAAATTGTAAAGTGGAGAAAGCGAGAGCGCGCGAATGCACTCAAGCAAACACAAACAGCACAGCACGATGCGTATTTTTTTTTAAATTGACAAAATAAATCAAAAATAAATCAAAAATAAAAATAAGTGGAAAAGGCGAGAGTGCGCGAGCACACAGGAGCAAAGACAAGCAGCGCAGCTTGATGCGTAGTAAAAAAAATAATAAATAGACAACTGGTCGACCTCATTAGAAAAAAAACCCAAAAGATTAGATAGACAAACAAACAAACACATAAATTTGGAGAGAAGGGCAGTGCGCGAAGGAGCAAAGGTAAACAGCAGACAGACCTGAATCCTTATCTTTACAAGGTCGACCTCAGAACTTTGTTCAGTTTGTCTCGGTGACGGATAATGGAAGGAAGGGCAGGCAACTGGTCGACTTCATTTAAATAAACAAATAAAAAATAAGATAAACTCTCAGGAATAGATAAATAATAACAAAAAAATTGTAAAGTGGAGAAAGCGAGAGCGCGCGAATGCACTCAAGCAAACACAAACAGCACAGCACGATGCGTATTTTTTTTTTAAATTGACAAAATAAATCAAAAATAAATCAAAAATAAAAATAAGTGGAAAAGGCGAGATTGCGTGAGCACACAGGAGCAAAGACAAGCAGCGCAGCTTGACGCGTAGTAAAAAAAAATAATAAATAGACAACTGGTCGACCTCATTAGAAATAAAAACCCAAAAGATTAGATAGACAAACCAACAAACACATAAATGTGGAGAGAAGGGCAGTGCGGGCAGGAGCAAAGGTAAACAGCAGACAGACCTGAATCCTTATATTTACAAGGTCGACCTCAGAACTTTGTTCAGTTTTTCTCGGTGACAGATAATGGAAGGAAGGGCAGGCAACTGGTGGACTTCATTTAAATAAACAAATAAAAAATAATATAAACTCTCAGGAATAGATAAATAATAACAAAAAAATTGTAAAGTGGAGAAAGCGGGAGCGCGCGAATGCACTCAAGCAAACACAAACAGCACAGCACGATGCGTATTTTTTTAAAAAATTGACAAAATAAATCAAAAATAAATCAAAAATAAAAATAAGTGGAAAAGGCGAGAGTGCGCGAGCACACAGGAGCAAAGATAAGCAGCGCAGCTTGATGCGTAATAAAAAAAATAATAAATAGACAACTGGTCGACCTCATTAGAAATAAAAACCCAAAACATTAGAGAGACAAACAAACAAACACATAAATGTGGAGAGATGGGCAGTGGGCGCAGGAGCAAAGGTAAACAGCAGACAGACCTGAATCCTTATCTTTACAAGGTCAACCTCAGAACTTTGTTCAGTTAGTCTCGGTGACGGATAATGGAAGGAAGGGCAGGCAACTGGTCGACTTCATTTAAATAAACAAATAAAAAATAAGATAAACTCTCAGGAATAGATAAATAATAACAAAAAAATTGTAAAGTGGAGAAAGCGAGAGCGCGCGAATGCACTCAAGCAAACACAAACAGCACAGCACGATGCGTATTTTTTTTAAATTGACAAAATAAATCAAAAATAAATCAAAAATAAAAATAAGTGGAAAAGGCGAGAGTGCGCGAGCACACAGGAGCAAAGACAAGCAGCGCAGCTTGATGCGTAGTAAAAAAAAAATAAATAGACAACTGGTCGACCTCATTAGAAATAAAAACCCAAAAGATTAGATAGACAAACAAACAAACACATAAATGTGGAGAGATGGGCAGTGCGCGCAGGAGCAAAGGTAAACAGCAGACAGACCTGAATCCTTATCTTTACAAGGTCGACCTCAGAACTTTGTTCAGTTTGTCTCGGTGACGGATAATGGAAGGAAGGGCAGGCAACTGGTCGACTTCATTTAAATAAACAAATAAAAAATAAGATAAACTCTCAGGAATAGATAAATAATAACAAAAAAATTGTAAAGTGGAGAAAGCGAGAGCGCGCGAATGCACTCAAGCAAACACAAACAGCACAGCACGATGCGTATTTTTTTTTAAATTGAGAAAATAAATCAAAAATAAATCAAAAATAAAAATAAGTGGAAAAGGCGAGAGTGCGCGAGCACACAGGAGCAAAGACAAGCAGCCCAGCTTGATGCGTAGTAAAAAAAATAATAAATAGACAACTGGTCGACCTCACTAGAAATAAAAACCCAAAAGATTAGATAGACAAACAAACAAACACATAAATGTGGAGAGAAGGGCAGTGCGCGCAGGAGCAAAGGTAAACAGCAGACAGACCTGAATCCTTATCTTTACAAGGTCGACCTCAGAACTTTGTTCAGTTTGTCTCGGTGACGGATAATGGAAGGAAGGGCAGGCAACTGGTCGACTTCATTTAAATAAACAAATAAAAAATAAGATAAACTCTCAGGAATAGATAAATAATAACAAAAAAATTGTAAAGTGCAGAAAGCGAGAGCGCGCGAATGCACTCAAGCAAACACAAACAGCACAGCACGATGCGTATTTTTTTTAAATTGACAAAATAAATCAAAAATAACAATAAGTGGAAAAGGCGAGAGTGCGCGAGCACACAGGAGCAAAGACAAGCAGCGCAGCTTGATGCGTAGTAAAAAAAATAATAAATAGACAACTGGTCGACCTCATTAGAAATAAAAACCCAAAAGATTAGATAGACAAACAAACAAACACATAAATGTGGAGAGAAGGGCAGTGCGCGCAGGAGCAAAGGTAAACAGCAGACAGACCTGAATCCTTATCTTTACAAGGTCGACCTCAGAACTTTGTTCAGTTTGTCTCGGTGACGGATAATGGAAGGAAGGGCAGGCAACTGGTCGACTTCATTTAAATAAACAAATAAAAAATAAGATAAACTCTCAGGAATAGATAAATAATAACCAAAAAATTGTAAAGTGGTGAAAGCGAGAGCGCGCGAATGCACTCAAGCAAACACAAACAGCACAGCACGATGCGTATTTTTTTTTATATTGACAATATAAATAAAAAATAAATCAAAAATAACAATAAGTGGAAAAGGCGAGAGTGTGCGAGCACACAGGAGCAAAGACAAGCAGCGCAGCTTGATGCGCAGCAAAAAAAATAATAAATAGACAACTGGTCGACCTCATTAGAAATAAAAACGCAAAAGATTAGATAGACAAACAAACAAACACATAAATGTGGAGAGAAGGGCAGTGCGCTCAGGAGCAAAGGTAAACAGCAGACAGACCTGAATCCTTATCTTTACAAGGTCGACCTCAGAACTTTGTTCAGTTTGTCTCGGTGACGGATAATGGAAGGAAGGGCAGGCAACTGGTCGACTTCATTTAAATAAACAAATAAAAAATAAGATAAACTCTCAGGAATAGATAAATAATAACAAAAAAATTGTAAAGTGGAGAAAGCGAGAGCGCGCGAATGCACTCAAGCAAACACAAACAGCACAGCACGATGCGTATTTTTTTTTAAAATTGACAAAATAAATCAAAAATAAATCAAAAATAAAAATAAGTGGAAAAGGGCTGGGGATATAGCCTAGTGGCAAGAGTGCCTGCCTCGGATACACGAGGCCCTAGGTTCGATTCCCCAGCACCACATATACAGAAAACGGCCAGAAGCGGCGCTGTGTCTCAAGTGGCAGAGTGCTAGCCTTGAGCGGGAAGAACCCAGGGACGGTGCTCCGGCCCTGAGTCCAAGGCCCAGGACTGGCCAAAAAAAAAAAAAAACAAAAACAAAAATAAGTGGAAAAGGCGAGAGTGCGCGAGCACACAGGAGCAAAGACAAGCAGCACAGCTTGATGCGTAGTAAAAAAAATAATAAATAGACAACTGGTCGACCTCATTAGAAATAAAAACCCAAAAGATTAGATAGACAAACCAACAAACACATAAATGTGGAGAGAAGGGCAGTGCGCGCAGGAGCAAAGGTAAACAGCAGACAGACCTGAATCCTTATCTTTACAAGGTCGACCTCAGAACTTTGTTCAGTTTGTCTCGGTGACGGATAATGGAAGGAAGGGCAGGCAACTGGTCGACTTCATTTAAATAAACAAATAAAAATTAAGATAAACTCTCAGAAATAGATAAATAATAACAAAAAAATTGTAAAGTGGAGAAAGCGAGAGCGCGCGAATGCACTCAAGCAAACACAAACAGCACAGCACGATGCGTATTTTTTTTAAAATTGACAAAATAAATCAAAAATAAATCAAAAATAAAAATAAGTGGAAAAGGCGAGAGTGCGCGAGCACACAGGAGCAAAGACAAGCAGCGCAGCTTGATGCGTAGTAAAAAAAATAATAAATAGACAACTGGTCGACCTCATTAGAAATAAAAACCCAAAAGATTAGATAGACAAACAAACAAACACATAAATGTGGAGAGAAGGGCAGTGCACGCAGGAGCAAAGGTAAACAGCAGACAGACCTGAATCCTTATCTTTACAAGGTCGACCTCAGAACTTTGTTCAGTTTGTCTCGGTGACGGATAATGGAAGGAAGGGCAGGCAACTGGTCGACTTCATTTAAATAAACAAATAAAAAATAAGATAAACTCTCAGGTATATATAAATAATAACAAAAAAATTGTAAAGTGGAGAAAGCGAGAGCGCGCGAATGCACTCAAGCAAACACAAACAGCACAGCACGATGCGTATTTTTTTTAAAAATTGACAAAATAAATCAAAAATAAATCAAAAATAAAAATAAGTGGAAAAGGCGAGAGTGCGCGAGCACACAGGAGCAAAGACAATCAGCGCAGCTTGATGCGTAGTAAAAAAAATAATAAATAGACAACTGGTCGACCCCATTAGAAATAAAAACCCAAAAGTTTAGATAGACAAACAAACAAACACATAAATGTGGAGAGAAGGGCAGTGCGCACAGGAGCAAAGGTAAACAGCAGACAGACCTGAATCTTTATCTTTACAAGGTCGACCTCAGAACTTTGTTCAGTTTGTCTCGGTGACGGATAATGGAAGGAAGGGCAGGCAACTGGTCGACTTCATTTAAATAAACAAATAAAAAATAAGATAAACTCTCAGGAATAGATAAATAATAACAAAAAAATTCTAAAGTGGAGAAAGCGAGAGCGCGCGAATGCACTCAAGCAAACACAAACAGCACAGCACGATGCGTTTTTTTTTTAAATTGACAAAATAAATCAAAAATAAATCAAAAATAAAAATAAGTGGAAAAGGCGAGAGTGCCCGAGCACACAGGAGCAAAGACAAGCAGCGAAGCTTGATGCGTAGTAAAAAAAATAATAAATAGACAACTGGTCGACCTCATTAGAAATAAATACCCAAAAGATTAGATAGACAAACAAACAAACACATAAATGTGGGGAGAAGGGCAGTGCGCGCAGGAGCAAAGGTAAACAGCAGACAGACCTGAATCCTTATCTTTACAAGGTCGACCTCAGAACTTTGTTCAGTTTGTCTCGGTGACGGATAATGGAAGGAAGGGCAGGCAACTGGTCGACTTCATTTAAATAATCAAATAAAAAATACGATAAACTCTCAGGAATAGATAAATAATAACAAAATATTGTAAAGTGGAGAAAGCGAGAGCGCGCGAATGCACTCAAGCAAACACAAACAGCACAGCACGATGCGTATTTTTTTTTAAAATTGACAAAATAAATCAAAAATAAATCAAAAATAAAAATAAGTGGAAAAGGCGAGAGTGCGCAAGCACATAGGAGCAAAGACAAGCAGCGCAGCTTGATGCGTAGTAAAAAAAAATAATAAATAGACAACTGGTCGACCTCATTAGAAATAAAAACCCAAAAGATTAGATAAACAAACAAACACATAAATGTGGAAAGAAGGGCAGTGCGCGCAGGAGCAAAGGTAAACAGCAGACAGACCTGAATCCTTATCTTTACAAGGTCGACCTCAGAACTTTGTTCAGTTTGTCTCGGTGACGGATAATGGAAGGAAGGGCAGGCAACTGGTCGACTTCATTTAAATAAACAAATAAAAAATAAGATAAACTCTCAGGAATAGATAAATAATAACAAAAAAATTGTAAAGTGGAGAAAGCGAGAGCGCGCGAATGCACTCAAGCAAACACAAACAGCACAGCACGATGCGTATTTTTTTTTAAAATTGACAAAATAAATCAAAAATAAATCAAAAATAAAAATAAGTGGAAAAGGGCTGGGGATATAGCCTAGTGGCAAGAGTGCCTGCCTCGGATACACGAGGCCCTAGGTTCGATTCCCCAGCACCACATATACAGAAAACGGCCAGAAGCGGCGCTGTGTCTCAAGTGGCAGAGTGCTAGCCTTGAGCGGGAAGAACCCAGGGACGGTGCTCCGGCCCTGAGTCCAAGGCCCAGGACTGGCCAAAAAAAAAAAAAAACAAAAACAAAAATAAGTGGAAAAGGCGAGAGTGCGCGAGCATACAGGAGCAAAGACAAGCAGCACAGCTTGATGCGTAGTAAAAAAAATAATAAATAGACAACTGGTCGACCTCATTAGAAATAAAAACCCAAAAGATTAGATAGACAAACCAACAAACACATAAATGTGGAGAGAAGGGCAGTGCGCGCAGGAGCAAAGGTAAACAGCAGACAGACCTGAATCCGTATCTTTACAAGGTCGACCTCAGAACTTTGTTCAGTTTGTCTCGGTGACGGATAATGGAAGGAAGGGCAGGCAACTGGTCGACTTCATTTAAATAAACAAATAAAAAATAAGATAAACTCTCAGGAATAGATAAATAATAACAACAAAATTGTAAAGTGGAGAAAGCGAGAGCGCGCGAATGCACTCAAGCAAACACAAACAGCAGAGCACGATGCGTATTTTTTTTTAAATTGACAAAATAAATCAAAAATAAATCAAAAATAAAAATAAGTGGAAAAGGCGAGAGTGCGCGAGCACACAGGAGCAAGGACAAGCAGCGCAGCTTGATGCGTAGTAAAAAAAATAATAAATAGACAACTGGTCGACCTCATTAGAAAAAAAACCCAAAAGATTAGATAGACAAACAAACAAACACATAAATTTGGAGAGAAGGGCAGTGCGCGAAGGAGCAAAGGTAAACAGCAGACAGACCTGAATCCTTATCTTTACAAGGTCGACCTCAGAACTTTGTTCAGTTTGTCTCGGTGACGGATAATGGAAGGAAGGGCAGGCAACTGGTCGACTTCATTTAAATAAACAAATAAAAAATAAGATAAACTCTCAGGAATAGATAAATAATAACAAAAAAATTGTAAAGTGGAGAAAGCGAGAGCGCGCGAATGCACTCAAGCAAACACAAACAGCACAGCACGATGCGTATTTTTTTTTTTAAATTGACAAAATAAATCAAAAATAAATCAAAAATAAAAATAAGTGGAAAAGGCGAGATTGCGTGAGCACACAGGAGCAAAGACAAGCAGCGCAGCTTGACGCGTAGTAAAAAAAAGTAATAAATAGACAACTGGTCGACCTCATTAGAAATAAAAACCCAAAAGATTAGATAGACAAACCAACAAACACATAAATGTGGAGAGAAGGGCAGTGCGGGCAGGAGCAAAGGTAAACAGCAGACAGACCTGAATCCTTATATTTACAAGGTCGACCTCAGAACTTTGTTCAGTTTTTCTCGGTGACAGATAATGGAAGGAAGGGCAGGCAACTGGTGGACTTCATTTAAATAAACAAATAAAAAATAATATAAACTCTCAGGAATAGATAAATAATAACAAAAAAATTGTAAAGTGGAGAAAGCGGGAGCGCGCGAATGCACTCAAGCAAACACAAACAGCACAGCACGATGCGTATTTTTTTAAAAAATTGACAAAATAAATCAAAAATAAATCAAAAATAAAAATAAGTTGAAAAGGCGAGAGTGCGCGAGCACACAGGAGCAAAGATAAGCAGCGCAGCTTGATGCGTAATAAAAAAAATAATAAATAGACAACTGGTCGACCTCATTAGAAATAAAAACCCAAAACATTAGAGAGACAAACAAACAAACACATAAATGTGGAGAGATGGGCAGTGGGCGCAGGAGCAAAGGTAAACAGCAGACAGACCTGAATCCTTATCTTTACAAGGTCAACCTCAGAACTTTGTTCAGTTAGTCTCGGTGACGGATAATGGAAGGAAGGGCAGGCAACTGGTCGACTTCATTTAAATAAACAAATAAAAAATAAGATAAACTCTCAGGAATAGATAAATAATAACAAAAAAATTGTAAAGTGGAGAAAGCGAGAGCGCGCGAATGCACTCAAGCAAACACAAACAGCACAGCACGATGCGTATTTTTTTTAAATTGACAAAATAAATCAAAAATAAATCAAAAATAAAAATAAGTGGAAAAGGCGAGAGTGCGCGAGCACACAGGAGCAAAGACAAGCAGCGCAGCTTGATGCGTAGTAAAAAAAAAATAAATAGACAACTGGTCGACCTCATTAGAAATAAAAACCCAAAAGATTAGATAGACAAACAAACAAACACATAAATGTGGAGAGATGGGCAGTGCGCGCAGGAGCAAAGGTAAACAGCAGACAGACCTGAATCCTTATCTTTACAAGGTCGACCTCAGAACTTTGTTCAGTTTGTCTCGGTGACGGATAATGGAAGGAAGGGCAGGCAACTGGTCGACTTCATTTAAATAAACAAATAAAAAATAAGATAAACTCTCAGGAATAGATAAATAATAACAAAAAAATTGCAAAGTGGAGAAAGCGAGAGCGCGCGAATGCACTCAAGCAAACACAAACAGCACAGCACGATGCGTATTTTTTTTTAAATTGAGAAAATAAATCAAAAATAAATCAAAAATAAAAATAAGTGGAAAAGGAGAGAGTGCGCGAGCACACAGGAGCAAAGACAAGCAGCCCAGCTTGATGCGTAGTAAAAAAAATAATAAATAGACAACTGGTCGACCTCACTAGAAATAAAAACCCAAAAGATTAGATAGACAAACAAACAAACACATAAATGTGGAGAGAAGGGCAGTGCGCGCAGGAGCAAAGGTAAACAGCAGACAGACCTGAATCCTTATCTTTACAAGGTCGACCTCAGAACTTTGTTCAGTTTGTCTCGGTGACGGATAATGGAAGGAAGGGCAGGCAACTGGTCGACTTCATTTAAATAAACAAATAAAAAATAAGATAAACTCTCAGGAATAGATAAATAATAACAAAAAAATTGTAAAGTGCAGAAAGCGAGAGCGCGCGAATGCACTCAAGCAAACACAAACAGCACAGCACGATGCGTATTTTTTTTAAATTGACAAAATAAATCAAAAATAACAATAAGTGGAAAAGGCGAGAGTGCGCGAGCACACAGGAGCAAAGACAAGCAGCGCAGCTTGATGCGTAGTAAAAAAAATAATAAATAGACAACTGGTCGACCTCATTAGAAATAAAAACCCAAAAGATTAGATAGACAAACAAACAAACACATAAATGTGGAGAGAAGGGCAGTGCGCGCAGGAGCAAAGGTAAACAGCAGACAGACCTGAATCCTTATCTTTACAAGGTCGACCTCAGAACTTTGTTCAGTTTGTCTCGGTGACGGATAATGGAAGGAAGGGCAGGCAACTGGTCGACTTCATTTAAATAAACAAATAAAAAATAAGATAAACTCTCAGGAATAGATAAATAATAACCAAAAAATTGTAAAGTGGTGAAAGCGAGAGCGCACGAATGCACTCAAGCAAACACAAACAGCACAGCACGATGCGTATTTTTTTTTATATTGAAAATATAAATAAAAAATAAATCAAAAATAACAATAAGTGGAAAAGGCGAGAGTGTGCGAGCACACAGGAGCAAAGACAAGCAGCGCAGCTTGATGTGCAGCAAAAAAAATAATAAATAGACAACTGGTCGACCTCATTAGAAATAAAAACGCAAAAGATTAGATAGACAAACAAACAAACACATAAATGTGGAGAGAAGGGCAGTGCGCTCAGGAGCAAAGGTAAACAGCAGACAGACCTGAATCCTTATCTTTACAAGGTCGACCTCAGAACTTTGTTCAGTTTGTCTCGGTGACGGATAATGGAAGGAAGGGCAGGCAACTGGTCGACTTCATTTAAATAAACAAATAAAAAATAAGATAAACTCTCAGGAATAGATAAATAATAACAAAAAAATTGTAAAGTGGAGAAAGCGAGAGCGCGCGAATGCACTCAAGCAAACACAAACAGCACAGCACGATGCGTATTTTTTTTTAAAATTGACAAAATAAATCAAAAATAAATCAAAAATAAAAATAAGTGGAAAAGGGCTGGGGATATAGCCTAGTGGCAAGAGTGCCTGCCTCGTATACACGAGGCCCTAGGTTCGATTCCCCAGCACCACATATACAGAAAACGGCCAGAAGCGGCGCTGTGTCTCAAGTGGCAGAGTGCTAGCCTTGAGCGGGAAGAACCCAGGGACGGTGCTCCGGCCCTGAGTCCAAGGCCCAGGACTGGCCAAAAAAAAAAAAAAACAAAAACAAAAATAAGTGGAAAAGGCGAGAGTGCGCGAGCACACAGGAGCAAAGACAAGCAGCACAGCTTGATGCGTAGTAAAAAAAATAATAAATAGACAACTGGTCGACCTCATTAGAAATAAAAACCCAAAAGATTAGATAGACAAACCAACAAACACATAAATGTGGAGAGAAGGGCAGTGCGCGCAGGAGCAAAGGTAAACAGCAGACAGACCTGAATCCTTATCTTTACAAGGTCGACCTCAGAACTTTGTTCAGTTTGTCTCGGTGACGGATAATGGAAGGAAGGGCAGGCAACTGGTCGACTTCATTTAAATAAACAAATAAAAATTAAGATAAACTCTCAGGAATAGATAAATAATAACAAAAAAATTGTAAAGTGGAGAAAGCGAGAGCGCGCGAATGCACTCAAGCAAACACAAACAGCACAGCACGATGCGTATTTTTTTTTAAATTGACAAAATAAATCAAAAATAAATCAAAAATAAAAATAAGTGGAAAAGGCGAGAGTGCGCGAGCACACAGGAGCAAAGACAAGCAGCGCAGCTTGATGCGTAGTAAAAAAAATAATAAATAGACAACTGGTCGACCTCATTAGAAATAAAAACCCAAAAGATTAGATAGACAAACAAACAAACACATAAATGTGGAGAGAAGGGCAGTGCACGCAGGAGCAAAGGTAAACAGCAGACAGACCTGAATCCTTATCTTTACAAGGTCGACCTCAGAACTTTGTTCAGTTTGTCTCGGTGACGGATAATGGAAGGAAGGGCAGGCAACTGGTCGACTTCATTTAAATAAACAAATAAAAAATAAGATAAACTCTCAGGTATATATAAATAATAACAAAAAAATTGTAAAGTGGAGAAAGCGAGAGCGCGCGAATGCACTCAAGCAAACACAAACAGCACAGCACGATGCGTATTTTTTTTAAAAATTGACAAAATAAATCAAAAATAAATCAAAAATAAAAATAAGTGGAAAAGGCGAGAGTGCGCGAGCACACAGGAGCAAAGACAATCAGCGCAGCTTGATGCGTAGTAAAAAAAATAATAAATAGACAACTGGTCGACCCCATTAGAAATAAAAACCCAAAAGTTTAGATAGACAAACAAACAAACACATAAATGTGGAGGGAAGGGCAGTGCGCACAGGAGCAAAGGTAAACAGCAGACAGACCTGAATCTTTATCTTTACAAGGTCGACCTCAGAACTTTGTTCAGTTTGTCTCGGTGACGGATAATGGAAGGAAGGGCAGGCAACTGGTCGACTTCATTTAAATAAACAAATAAAAAATAAGATAAACTCTCAGGAATAGATAAATAATAACAAAAAAATTCTAAAGTGGAGAAAGCGAGAGCGCGCGAATGCACTCAAGCAAACACAAACAGCACAGCACGATGCGTTTTTTTTTTAAATTGACAAAATAAATCAAAAATAAATCAAAAATAAAAATAAGTGGAAAAGGCGAGAGTGCCCGAGCACACAGGAGCAAAGACAAGCAGCGAAGCTTGATGCGTAGTAAAAAAAATAATAAATAGACAACTGGTCGACCTCATTAGAAATAAATACCCAAAAGATTAGATAGACAAACAAACAAACACATAAATGTGGGGAGAAGGGCAGTGCGCGCAGGAGCAAAGGTAAACAGCAGACAGACCTGAATCCTTATCTTTACAAGGTCGACCTCAGAACTTTGTTCAGTTTGTCTCGGTGACGGATAATGGAAGGAAGGGCAGGCAACTGGTCGACTTCATTTAAATAATCAAATAAAAAATACGATAAACTCTCAGGAATAGATAAATAATAACAAAATATTGTAAAGTGGAGAAAGCGAGAGCGCGCGAATGCACTCAAGCAAACACAAACAGCACAGCACGATGCGTATTTTTTTTTAAAATTGACAAAATAAATCAAAAATAAATCAAAAATAAAAATAAGTGGAAAAGGCGAGAGTGCGCAAGCACATAGGAGCAAAGACAAGCAGCGCAGCTTGATGCGTAGTAAAAAAAAATAATAAATAGACAACTGGTCGACCTCATTAGAAATAAAAACCCAAAAGATTAGATAAACAAACAAACACATAAATGTGGAAAGAAGGGCAGTGCGCGCAGGAGCAAAGGTAAACAGCAGACAGACCTGAATCCTTATCTTTACAAGGTCGACCTCAGAACTTTGTTCAGTTTGTCTCGGTGACGGATAATGGAAGGAAGGGCAGGCAACTGGTCGACTTCATTTAAATAAACAAATAAAAAATAAGATAAACTCTCAGGAATAGATAAATAATAACAAAAAAATTGTAAAGTGGAGAAAGCGAGAGCGCGCGAATGCACTCAAGCAAACACAAACAGCACAGCACGATGCGTATTTTTTTTTAAAATTGACAAAATAAATCAAAAATAAATCAAAAATAAAAATAAGTGGAAAAGGGCTGGGGATATAGCCTAGTGGCAAGAGTGCCTGCCTCGGATACACGAGGCCCTAGGTTCGATTCCCCAGCACCACATATACAGAAAACGGCCAGAAGCGGCGCTGTGTCTCAAGTGGCAGAGTGCTAGCCTTGAGCGGGAAGAACCCAGGGACGGTGCTCCGGCCCTGAGTCCAAGGCCCAGGACTGGCCAAAAAAAAAAAAAAACAAAAACAAAAATAAGTGGAAAAGGCGAGAGTGCGCGAGCACACAGGAGCAAAGACAAGCAGCACAGCTTGATGCGTAGTAAAAAAAATAATAAATAGACAACTGGTCGACCTCATTAGAAATAAAAACCCAAAAGATTAGATAGACAAACCAACAAACACATAAATGTGGAGAGAAGGGCAGTGCGCGCAGGAGCAAAGGTAAACAGCAGACAGACCTGAATCCTTATCTTTACAAGGTCGACCTCAGAACTTTGTTCAGTTTGTCTCGGTGACGGATAATGGAAGGAAGGGCAGGCAACTGGTCGACTTCATTTAAATAAACAAATAAAAAATAAGATAAACTCTCAGGTATATATAAATAATAACAAAAAAATTGTAAAGTGGAGAAAGCGAGAGCGCGCGAATGCACTCAAGCAAACACAAACAGCACAGCACGATGCGTATTTTTTTTAAAAATTGACAAAATAAATCAAAAATAAATCAAAAATAAAAATAAGTGGAAAAGGCGAGAGTGCGCGAGCACACAGGAGCAAAGACAATCAGCGCAGCTTGATGCGTAGTAAAAAAAATAATAAATAGACAACTGGTCGACCCCATTAGAAATAAAAACCCAAAAGTTTAGATAGACAAACAAACAAACACATAAATGTGGAGGGAAGGGCAGTGCGCACAGGAGCAAAGGTAAACAGCAGACAGACCTGAATCTTTATCTTTACAAGGTCGACCTCAGAACTTTGTTCAGTTTGTCTCGGTGACGGATAATGGAAGGAAGGGCAGGCAACTGGTCGACTTCATTTAAATAAACAAATAAAAAATAAGATAAACTCTCAGGAATAGATAAATAATAACAAAAAAATTCTAAAGTGGAGAAAGCGAGAGCGCGCGAATGCACTCAAGCAAACACAAACAGCACAGCACGATGCGTTTTTTTTTTAAATTGACAAAATAAATCAAAAATAAATCAAAAATAAAAATAAGTGGAAAAGGCGAGAGTGCCCGAGCACACAGGAGCAAAGACAAGCAGCGAAGCTTGATGCGTAGTAAAAAAAATAATAAATAGACAACTGGTCGACCTCATTAGAAATAAATACCCAAAAGATTAGATAGACAAACAAACAAACACATAAATGTGGGGAGAAGGGCAGTGCGCGCAGGAGCAAAGGTAAACAGCAGACAGACCTGAATCCTTATCTTTACAAGGTCGACCTCAGAACTTTGTTCAGTTTGTCTCGGTGACGGATAATGGAAGGAAGGGCAGGCAACTGGTCGACTTCATTTAAATAATCAAATAAAAAATACGATAAACTCTCAGGAATAGATAAATAATAACAAAATATTGTAAAGTGGAGAAAGCGAGAGCGCGCGAATGCACTCAAGCAAACACAAACAGCACAGCACGATGCGTATTTTTTTTAAAAATTGACAAAATAAATCAAAAATAAATCAAAAATAAAAATAAGTGGAAAAGGCGAGAGTGCGCAAGCACATAGGAGCAAAGACAAGCAGCGCAGCTTGATGCGTAGTAAAAAAAAATAATAAATAGACAACTGGTCGACCTCATTAGAAATAAAAACCCAAAAGATTAGATAAACAAACAAACACATAAATGTGGAAAGAAGGGCAGTGCGCGCAGGAGCAAAGGTAAACATCAGACAGACCTGAATCCTTATCTTTACAAGGTCGACCTCAGAACTTTGTTCAGTTTGTCTCGGTGACGGATAATGGAAGGAAGGGCAGGCAACTGGTCGACTTCATTTAAATAAACAAATAAAAAATAAGATAAACTCTCAGGAATAGATAAATAATAACAAAAAAATTGTAAAGTGGAGAAAGCGAGAGCGCGCGAATGCACTCAAGCAAACACAAACAGCACAGCACGATGCGTATTTTTTTTTAAAATTGACAAAATAAATCAAAAATAAATCAAAAATAAAAATAAGTGGAAAAGGGCTGGGGATATAGCCTAGTGGCAAGAGTGCCTGCCTCGGATACACGAGGCCCTAGGTTCGATTCCCCAGCACCACATATACAGAAAACGGCCAGAAGCGGCGCTGTGTCTCAAGTGGCAGAGTGCTAGCCTTGAGCGGGAAGAACCCAGGGACGGTGCTCCGGCCCTGAGTCCAAGGCCCAGGACTGGCCAAAAAAAAAAAAAAACAAAAACAAAAATAAGTGGAAAAGGCGAGAGTGCGCGAGCACACAGGAGCAAAGACAAGCAGCACAGCTTGATGCGTAGTAAAAAAAATAATAAATAGACAACTGGTCGACCTCATTAGAAATAAAAACCCAAAAGATTAGATAGACAAACCAACAAACACATAAATGTGGAGAGAAGGGCAGTGCGCGCAGGAGCAAAGGTAAACAGCAGACAGACCTGAATCCTTATCTTTACAAGGTCGACCTCAGAACTTTGTTCAGTTTGTCTCGGTGACGGATAATGGAAGGAAGGGCAGGCAACTGGTCGACTTCATTTAAATAAACAAATAAAAATTAAGATAAACTCTCAGGAATAGATAAATAATAACAAAAAAATTGTAAAGTGGAGAAAGCGAGAGCGCGCGAATGCACTCAAGCAAACACAAACAGCACAGCACGATGCGTATTTTTTTTTAAATTGACAAAATAAATCAAAAATAAATCAAAAATAAAAATAAGTGGAAAAGGCGAGAGTGCGCGAGCACACAGGAGCAAAGACAAGCAGCGCAGCTTGATGCGTAGTAAAAAAAATAATAAATAGACAACTGGTCGACCTCATTAGAAATAAAAACCCAAAAGATTAGATAGACAAACAAACAAACACATAAATGTGGAGAGAAGGGCAGTGCACGCAGGAGCAAAGGTAAACAGCAGACAGACCTGAATCCTTATCTTTACAAGGTCGACCTCAGAACTTTGTTCAGTTTGTCTCGGTGACGGATAATGGAAGGAAGGGCAGGCAACTGGTCGACTTCATTTAAATAAACAAATAAAAAATAAGATAAACTCTCAGGTATATATAAATAATAACAAAAAAATTGTAAAGTGGAGAAAGCGAGAGCGCGCGAATGCACTCAAGCAAACACAAACAGCACAGCACGATGCGTATTTTTTTTAAAAATTGACAAAATAAATCAAAAATAAATCAAAAATAAAAATAAGTGGAAAAGGCGAGAGTGCGCGAGCACACAGGAGCAAAGACAATCAGCGCAGCTTGATGCGTAGTAAAAAAAATAATAAATAGACAACTGGTCGACCCCATTAGAAATAAAAACCCAAAAGTTTAGATAGACAAACAAACAAACACATAAATGTGGAGAGAAGGGCAGTGCGCACAGGAGCAAAGGTAAACAGCAGACAGACCTGAATCTTTATCTTTACAAGGTCGACCTCAGAACTTTGTTCAGTTTGTCTCGGTGACGGATAATGGAAGGAAGGGCAGGCAACTGGTCGACTTCATTTAAATAAACAAATAAAAAATAAGATAAACTCTCAGGAATAGATAAATAATAACAAAAAAATTCTAAAGTGGAGAAAGCGAGAGCGCGCGAATGCACTCAAGCAAACACAAACAGCACAGCACGATGCGTTTTTTTTTAAATTGACAAAATAAATCAAAAATAAATCAAAAATAAAAATAAGTGGAAAAGGCGAGAGTGCCCGAGCACACAGGAGCAAAGACAAGCAGCGAAGCTTGATGCGTAGTAAAAAAAATAATAAATAGACAACTGGTCGACCTCATTAGAAATAAATACCCAAAAGATTAGATAGACAAACAAACAAACACATAAATGTGGGGAGAAGGGCAGTGCGCCCAGGAGCAAAGGTAAACAGCAGACAGACCTGAATCCTTATCTTTACAAGGTCGACCTCAGAACTTTGTTCAGTTTGTCTCGGTGACCGATAATGGAAGGAAGGGCAGGCAACTGGTCGACTTCATTTAAATAAACAAATAAAAAATAAGATAAACTCTCAGGAATAGATAAATAATAACAAAAAAATTGTAAAGTGGAGAAAGCGAGAGCGCGCGAATGCACTCAAGCAAACACAAACAGCACAGCACGATGCGTATTTTTTTTTAAATTGACAAAATAAATCAAAAATAAATCAAAAATAAAAATAAGTGGAAAAGGCGAGAGTGCGCGAGCACACAGGAGCAAAGACAAGCAGCGCAGCTTGATGCGTAGTAAAAAAAATAATAAATAGACAACTGGTCGACCTCATTAGAAATAAAAACCCAAAAGATTAGATAGACAAACAAACAAACACATAAATGTGGAGAGAACGGCAGTGCGCGCAGGAGCAAAGGTAAACAGCAGACAGACCTGAATCCTTATCTTTACAAGGTCGACCTCAGAACTTTGTTCAGTTTGTCTCGGTGACGGATAATGGAAGGAAGGGCAGGCAACTGGTCGACTTCATTGAAATAAACAAATAAAAAATAAGATAAACTCTCAGGAATAGATAAATAATAACAAAAAAATTGTAAAGTGGAGAAAGCGAGAGCGCGCGAATACACTCAAGCAAACACAAACAGCACAGCACGATCTGTTTTTTTTTTAAAAATTGACAAAATAAATCAAAAATAAATCAAAAAATAAGTGGAAAATGCGAGAGTGCCCGAGCACACAGGAGCAAAGAAAAGCAGCGCAGCTTGATGCGTAGTAAAAAAAATAATAAATAGACAACTGGTCGACCTCATTAGAAATAAAAACCCAAAAGATTAGATAGACAAACAAACAAACACATAAATGTGGAGAGAAGGGCAATGCGCGCAGGAGCAAAGGTAAACAGCAGACAGACCTGAATCCTTATCTTTACAAGGTCGACCTCAGAACTTTGTTCAGTTTGTCTCGGTGACGGATAATGGAAGGAAGGGCAGGCAACTGGTCGACTTCATTTAAATAAACAAATAAAAAATAAGATAAACTCTCAGGATTAGATAAATAATAACAAAAAAATTGTAAAGTGGAGAAAGCGAGAGCGCGCGAATGCACTCAAGCAAACACAAACAGCACAGTACGATGCGTATTTTTTTTTTAAATTGACAAAATAAATCAAAAATAAATCAAAAATAAAAATAAGTGGAAAAGGCGAGAGTGCGCGAGCACACAGGAATAAAGACAAGCAGCGCAGCTTGATGCGTAATAAAAAAAATAATAAATAGACAACTGGTCGACCTCATTAGAAATAAAAACCCAAAAGATTAGATAGACAAACAAACAAACACATAAATGTGGAGAGAAGGGCAGTGCACGCAGGAGCAAAGGTAAACAGCAGACAGACCTGAATCCTTATCTTTACAAGGTCGACCTCAGAACTTTGTTCAGTTTGTCTCGGTGACCGATAATGGAAGGAAGGGCAGGCAACTGGTCGACTTCATTTAAATAAACAAATAAAAAATAAGATAAACTCTCAGGAATAGATAAATAATAACAAAAAAATTGTAAAGTGGAGAAAGCGAGAGCGCGCGAATGCACTCAAGCAAACACAAACAGCACAGCACGATGCGTATTTTTTTTTAAATTGACAAAATAAATCAAAAATAAATCAAAAATAAAAATAAGTGGAAAAGGCGAGAGTGCGCGAGCACACAGGAGCAAAGACAAGCAGCGCAGCTTGATGCGTAGTAAAAAAAATAATAAATAGACAACTGGTCGACCTCATTAGAAATAAAAACCCAAAAGATTAGATAGACAAACAAACAAACACATAAATGTGGAGAGAACGGCAGTGCGCGCAGGAGCAAAGGTAAACAGCAGACAGACCTGAATCCTTATCTTTACAAGGTCGACCTCAGAACTTTGTTCAGTTTGTCTCGGTGACGGATAATGGAAGGAAGGGCAGGCAACTGGTCGACTTCATTTAAATAAACAAATAAAAAATAAGATAAACTCTCAGGAATAGATAAATAATAACAAAAAAATTGTAAAGTGGAGAAAGCGAGAGCGCGCGAATGCACTCAAGCAAACTCAAACAGCACAGCACGATGCGTATTTTTTTTTAAAATTGACAAAATAAATCAAAAATAAATCAAAAATAAAAATAAGTGGAAAAAGCGAGAGTGCGCGAGCACACAGGAGCAAAGACAAGCAGCGCAGCTTGATGCGTAGTAAAAAAAAATAATAAATAGACAACTGGTCGACCTCATTAGAAATAAAAACCCAAAAGATTAGATAGACAAACAAACAAACACATAAATGTGGAGAGAAGGGCAGTGCACGCAGGAGCAAAGGTAAACAGCAGACAGACCTGAATCCTTATCTTTACAAGGTCGACCTCAGAACTTTGTTCAGTTTGTCTCGGTGACGGATAATGGAAGGAAGGGCAGGCAACTGGTCGACTTCATTTAAATAAACAAATAAAAAATAAGATAAACTCTCAGGATTAGATAAATAATAACAAAAAAATTGTAAAGTGGAGAAAGCGAGAGCGCGCGAATGCACTCAAGCAAACACAAACAGCACAGCACGATGCGTATTTTTTTTAAAATTGACAAAATAAATCAAAAAAAAATCAAAAATAAAAATAAGTGGAAAAGGCGAGAGTGCGCGAGCACACAGGAATAAAGACAAGCAGCGCAGCTTGATGCGTAGTAAAAAAAATAATAAATAGACAACTGGTCGACCTCATTAGAAATAAAAACCCAAAAGATTAGATAGACAAACAAACAAACACATAAATGTGGAGAGAAGGGCAGTGCACGCAGGAGCAATGGTAAACAGCAGACAGACCTGAATCCTTATCTTTACAAGGTCGACCTCAGAACTTTGTTCAGTTTCTCTCTGTGACAGATAATGGAAAGAAGGGCAGGCAACTGGTCGACTTCATTTAAATAAACAACTAAAAAATAAGATAAACTCTCAGGTATATAAAAATAATAATAAAAAAATTGTAAAGTGGAGAAAGCGAGAGCGCGCGAATGCACTCAAGCAAACACAATCAGCACAGCACGATGCGTATTTTTTTTAAAAATTGACAAAATAAATCAAAAATAAATCAAAAATAAAAATAAGTGGAAAAGGCGAGAGTGCGCGAGCACACAGGAGGAAAGACAAGCAGCGCAGCTTGATGGGTAGTAAAAAAAATAATAAATAGACAACTGGTCGACCCCATTAGAAATAAAAACCCAAAAGTTTAGATAGACAAACAAAGAAACACATAAATGTGGAGAGAAGGGCAGTGCGCACAGGAGCAAAGGTAAACAGCAGACAGACCTGAATCTTTATCTTTACAAGGTCGACCTCAGAACTTTGTTCAGTTTGTCTCGGTGACGGATAATGGAAGGAAGGGCAGGCAACTGGTCGACTTCATTTAAATAAACAAATAAAAAATAAGATAAACTCTCAGGAATAGATAAATAATAACAAAAAAATTGTAAAGTGGAGAAAGCGAGAGCGCGCGAATACACTCAATCAAACACAAACAGCACAGCACGATGCGTTTTTTTTTTTTAAATTGACAAAATAAATCAAAAATAAATCAAAAATAAAAATAAGTGGAAAATGCGAGAGTGCCCGAGCACACAGGAGCAAAGAAAAGCAGCGCAGCTTGATGCGTAGTAAAAAAAATAATAAATAGACAACTGGTCGACCTCATTAGAAATAAAAACCCAAAAGATTAGATAGACAAACAAACAAACACATAAATGTGAAGAGAAGGGCAGTGCGCGCAGGAGCAAAGGTAAACAGCAGACAGACCTGAATCCTTATCTTTACAAGGTCGACCTCAGAACTTTGTTCAGTTTGTCTCGGTGACGGATAATGGAAGGAAGGGCAGGCAACTGGTCGACTTCATTTAAATAAACAAATAAAAAATAAGATAAACTCTCAGGATTAGATAAATAATAACAAAAAAATTGTAAAGTGGAGAAAGCGAGAGCGCGCGAATGCACTCAAGCAAACACAAGCAGCACAGTACGATGCGTATTTTTTTTTAAATTGACAAAATAAATCAAAAATAAATCAAAAATAAAAATAAGTGGAAAAGGCGAGAGTGCGCGAGCACACAGGAATAAAAAGACAAGCAGCGCAGCTTGATGCGTAATAAAAAAAATAATAAATAGACAACTGGTCGACCTCATTAGAAAAAAAACCCAAAAGATTAGATAGACAAACAAACAAACACATAAATGTGGAGGGAAGGGCAGTGCACGCAGGAGCAAAGGTAAACAGCAGACAGACCTGAATCCTTATCTTTACAAGGTCGACCTCAGAACTTTGTTCAGTTTGTGTCGGTGACCGATAATGGAAGGAAGGGCAGGCAACTGGTCGACTTCATTTAAATAAACAAATAAAAAATAAGATAAACTCTCAGGAATAGATAAATAATAACAAAAAAATTGTAAAGTGGAGAAAGCGAGAGCGCGCGAATGCACTCAAGCAAACTCAAACAGCACAGCACGATGCGTATTTTTTTTTAAAATTGACAAAATAAATCAAAAATAAATCAAAAATAAAAATAAGTGGAAAAGGCGAGAGTGCGCGAGCACACAGGAGCAAAGACAAGCAGCGCAGCTTGATGCGTAGTAAAAAAAAAAATAATAAATAGACAACTGGTCGACCTCATTAGAAATAAAAACCCAAAAGATTAGATAGACAAACAAACAAACACATAAATGTGGAGAGAAGGGCAGTGCGCGCAGGAGCAAAGGTAAACAGCAGACAGACCTGAATCCTTATCTTTACAAGGTCGACCTCAGAACTTTGTTCAGTTTGTCTCGGTGACGGATAATGGAAGGAAGGGCAGGCAACTGGTCGACTTCATTTAAATAAACAAATAAAAAATAAGATAAACTCTCAGGATTAGATAAATAATAACAAAAAAATTGTAAAGTGGAGAAAGCGAGAGCGCGCGAATGCACTCAAGCAAACACAAACAGCACAGTACGATGCGTATTTTTTTTTAAATTGACAAAATAAATCAAAAATAAATCAAAAATAAAAATAAGTGGAAAAGGCGAGAGTGCGCGAGCACACAGGAATAAAGACAAGCAGCGCAGCTTGATGCGTAATAAAAAATATAATAAATAGACAACTGGTCGACCTCATTAGAAATAAAAACCCAAAAGATTAGATAGACAAACAAACAAACACATAAATGTGGAGAGAAGGGCAGTGCACGCAGGAGCAAAGGTAAACAGCAGACAGACCTGAATCCTTATGTTTACAAGGTCGACCTCAGAACTTTGTTCAGTTTGTCTCTGTGACGGATAATGGAAGGAAGGGCAGGCAACTGGTCGACTTCATTTAAATAAACAACTAAAAAATAAGATAAACTCTCAGGTATATATAAATAATAACAAAAATATTGTAAAGTGGAGAAAGCGAGAGCGCGCGAATGCACTCAAGCAAACACAAACAGCACAGCACGATGCGTATTTTTTTTAACAATTGACAAAATAAATCAAAAATAAATCAAAAATAAAAATAAGTGGAAAAGGCGAGAGTGCGCGAGCACACAGGAGGAAAGACAAGCAGCGCAGCTTGATGCGTAGTAAAAAAAATAATAAATAGACAACTGGTCGACCCCATTAGAAATAAAAACCCAAAAGTTTAGATAGACAAACAAACAAACACATAAATGTGGAGAGAAGGGCAGTGCGCGCAGGAGCAAAGGTAAACAGCAGACAGACCTGAATCCTTATCTTTACATGGTCGACCTCAGAACTTTGTTCAGTTTGTCTCGGTGACGGATAATGGAAGGAAGGGCAGGCAACTGGTCGACTTCATTTAAATAAACAAATAAAAAATAAGATAAACTCTCAGGAATAGATAAATAATAACAAAAAAATTGTAAAGTGGAGAAAGCGAGAGCACGCGATTGCAATCAAGCAAACACAAACAGCACAGCACGATGCGTTTTTTTTTAAATTGATAAAATAAATCAAAAATAAATCAAAAATAAAAATAAGTGGAAAAGGCGAGAGTGCGCGAGCACACAGGAGCAAAGACAAGCAGCGCAGCTTGATGCGTAGTAAAAAAAATAATAAATAGACAACTGGTCGACCTCATTAGAAATAAAAACCCAAAAGATTAGATAGACAAACAAACAAACACATAAATGTGGAGAGAAGGGCAGTGCGCGCAGGAGCAAAGGTAAACAGCAGACAGACCTGAATCCTTATCTTTACAAGGTCGACCTCAGAACTTTGTTCAGTTTGTCTCGGTGACGGATAATGGAAGGAAGGGCAGGCAACTGGTCGACTTCATTTAAATAAACAAATAAAAAATAAGATAAACTCTCAGGAATAGATAAATAATAACAAAAAAATTGTAAAGTGGAGAAAGCGAGAGCGCGCGAATGCACTCAAGCAAACACATACAGAACAGCACGATGCGTTTTTTTTTTAAATTGACAAAATAAATCAAAAATAAATCAAAAATAAAAATAAGTGGAAAAGGCGAGAGTGCGCGAGCACACAGGAGCAAAGACAAGCGGCGCAGCTTGATGCGTAGTAAAAAAAAATAATAAATAGACAACTGGTCGACCTCATTAGAAATAAAAACCCAAAAGTTTAGATAGACAAACAAACAAACACATAAATGTGGAGAGAATGGCAGTGCGCGCAGGAGCAAAGGTAAACAGCAGACAGACCTGAATCCTTATCTTTACAAGGTCGACCTCAGAACTTTGTTCAGTTTGTCTCGGTGACGGATAATGGAAGGAAGGGCAGGCAACTGGTCGACTTCATTTAAATAAACAAATAAAAAATAAGATAAACTCTCAGGAATAGATAAATAATAACAAAAAAATTGTAAAGTGGAGAAAGAGAGAGCGCGCGAATGCACTCAAGCAAACACAAACAGCACAGCACGATGCGTATTTTTTTTAAAAATTGACAAAATAAATCAAAAATAAATCAAAAATAAAAATAAGTGGAAAAGGGAGAGTGCGCGATCACACAGGAGCAAAGACAAGCAGCGCAGCTTGATGCGTAGTAAAAAAAATAATAAATAGACAACTGGTCGACCTCATTAGAAATAAAAACCCAAAAGATTAGATAGACAAACAAACAAACACATAAATGTGGAGAGAAGGGCAGTGCGCGCAGGAGCAAAGGTAAACAGCAGACAGACCTGAATCCTTATCTTTACAAGGTCGACCTCAGAAATTTGTTCAGTTTGTCTCGGTGAGGGATAATGGAAGGAAGGGCAGGCAACTGGTCGACCTCATTTAAATAAACAAATAAAAAATAAGATAAACTCTCAGGAATAGATAAATAATAACAAAAAATTGTAAAGTGGAGAAAGCGAGAGCGCGCGAATGCACTCAAGCAAACACAAACAGCACAGCACGATGCGTTTTTTTTTTAAAAATTGACAAAATAAATCAAAAATAAATCAAAAATAAAAATAAGTGGAAAAGACGAGAGTGCCCGAGCACACAGGAGCAAAGACAAGCAGCGCAGCTTGATGCGTAGTAAAAAAAATAATAAATAGACAACTGGTCGACCTCATTAGAAATAAAAACACAAAAGATTAGATAGACAAACAAACAAACACATAAATGTGGCGAGAAGGGCAGTGCGCGCAGGAGCAAAGGTAAACAGCAGATAGACCTGAATCCTTATCTTTACAAGGTCGACCTCAGAAATTTGTTCAGTTTGTCTCGGTGACGGATAATGGAAGGAAGGGCAGGCAAATGGTCGACTTCATTTAAATAATCAAATAAAAAATACGATAAACTCTCAGAAATAGATAAATAATAACAAAAATATTGTAAAGTGGAGAAAGCGAGAGCGCGCGAATGCACTCAAGCAAACAAAAACAGCACAGCACGATGCCTATTTTTTTAAAAAATTGACAAAATAAATCAAAAATAAATCAAAAATAAAAATAAGTGGAAAAGGCGAGAGTGCGCGAGCACACAGGAGCAAAGTCAAGCAGCGCCGCTTGATGCGTAGTAAAAAAAATAATAAATAGACAACTGGTCGACCTCATTAGAAATAAATACCCAAAAGATTAGATAGACAAACAAACAAACACATAAATGTGGAGAGAAGGGCAGTGCGCGCAGGAGCAAAGGTAAACAGCAGACAGACCTGAATCCTTATCTTTACAAGGTCGACCTCAGAACTTTGTTCAGTTTGTCTCGGTGACGGATAATGGAAGAAAGGGCAGGCAACTGGTCGACTTCATTTAAATAAACAAATAAAAAATAAGATAAACTCTCAGGAATAGATAAATAATAACAAAAAAATGTAAAGTGGAGAGAGCGAGAGCGCGCGAATGCACTCAAGCAAACACAAACAGCACAGCACGATGCGTAATTTTTTAAAAATTGACAAAATAAATCAAAAATAAATCAAAAATAAAAATAAGTGGAAAAGGCGAGAGTGCGCGAGCACACAGGAGCAAAGACAAGCAGCGCATCTTGATGCGTAGTAAAAAAAATAATAAATAGACAACTGGTCGACCCCATTAGAAATAAAAACCCAAAAGATTAGATAGACAAACAAACAAACACATAAATGTGGAGAGAAGGGCAGTGCGCGCAGGAGCAAAGATAAACAGCAGACAGACCTGAATCCTTATCTTTACAAGGTCGACCTCAGAACTTTGTTCAGTTTGTCTCGGTGACGGATAATGGAAGGAAGGACAGGCAACTGGTCGACTTCATTTAAATAAACAAATAAAAAATAAGATAAACTCTCAGGAATAGATAAATAAAAACAAAAAAATTGTAAAGTGGAGAAAGCGAGAGCGCGCGAATGCACTCAAGCAAACACAAACAGCACAGCACGATGTGTTTTTTTTAAAATTGACAAAATAAATCAAAAATAAATCAAAAATAAAAATAAGTGGAAAAGGCGAGAGTACCCGAGCACACAGGAGCAAAGACAAGCAGCGCAGCTTGATGCGTAGTAAAAAAAATAATAAATAGACAACTGGTCGACCTCATTAGAAATAAAAACACAAAAGATTAGATAGACAAACAAACAAACACATAAATGTGGCGAGAAGGGCAGTGCGCGCAGGAGCAAAGGTAAACAGCAGATAGACCTGAATCCTTATCTTTACAAGGTCGACCTCAGAAATTTGTTCAGTTTGTCTCGGTGACGGATAATGGAAGGAAGGGCAGGCAAATGGTCGACTTCATTTAAATAATCAAATAAAAAATACGATAAACTCTCAGGAATAGATAAATAATAACAAAAATATTGTAAAGTGGAGAAAGCGAGAGCGCGCGAATGCACTCAAGCAAACAAAAACAGCACAGCACGATGCCTATTTTTTTAAAAAATTGACAAAATAAATCAAAAATAAATCAAAAATAAAAATAAGTGGAAAAGGCGAGAGTGCGCGAGCACACAGGAGCAAAGTCAAGCAGCGCCGCTTGATGCGTAGTAAAAAAAATAATAAATAGACAACTGGTCGACCTCATTAGAAATAAATACCCAAAAGATTAGATAGACAAACAAACAAACACATAAATGTGGAGAGAAGGGCAGTGCGCGCAGGAGCAAAGGTAAACAGCAGACAGACCTGAATCCTTATCTTTACAAGGTCGACCTCAGAACTTTGTTCAGTTTGTCTCGGTGACGGATAATGGAAGGAAGGGCAGGCAACTGGTCGACTTCATTTAAAAAAACAAATAAAAAATAAGATAAACTCTCAGGAATAGATAAATAATAACAAAAAAATTGTAAAGTGGAGAAAGCGAGAGCGCGCGAATGCACTCAAGCAAACACAAACAACACAGCACGTTGCGATTTTTTTTAAAATTGACAAAATAAATCAAAAATAAATAAAAAATAAAAATAAGTGGAAAAGACGAGAGTGCCCGAGCACACAGGAGCAAAGACAAGCAGCGCAGCTTGATGCGTAGTAAAAAAAATAATAAATAGACAACTGGTCGACCTCATTAGAAATAAAAACACAAAAGATTAGATAGACAAACAAACAAACACATAAATGTGGAGAGAAGGGCAGTGCGCGCAAGAGCAAAGGTAAACAGCAGACAGACCTGAATCCTTATGTTTACAAGGTCGACCTCAGAAATTTGTTCAGTTTGTCTCGGTGAGGGATAATGGAAGGAAGTGCAGGCAACTGGTCGACTTCATTTAAATAAACAAAAAAAAAATAACATAAACTCTCAGGAATAGATAAATAATAACAAAAAAAATTGTAAAGTGGAGAGAGCGAGAGCGCGCGAATGCACTCAAGCAAACACAAACAGCACAGCACGATGCGTATTTTTTTTTCAATTGACAAAATAAATCAAAAAAAAATCAAAAATAAAAATACGTGGAAAAGGCGAGAGTGGGCGAGCACACAGGAGCAAAGAGAAGCAGCGCAGCTTGACGCGTAGTAAAAAAAATAATAAATAGACAACTGGTCGACCTCATTAGAAATAAAAACCCAAAAGATTAGATAGACAAACAAACAAACACATTAATGTGGAGAGAAGGGCAGTGCGGGCAGGAGCAAAGGTAAACAGCAGACAGACCTGAATCCTTATCTTTACCAGGTCGACCTCAGAACTTTGTTCAGTTTGTCTCGGTGACGGATAATGGAAGAAAGGGCAGGCAACTGGTCGACTTCATTTAAATAAACAAATAAAAAATAAGATAAACTCTCAGGAATAGATAAATAATAACAAAAAAATGTAAAGTGGAGAGAGCGAGAGCGCGCGAATGCACTCAAGCAAACACAAACAGCACAGCACGATGCGTAATTTTTTAAAAATTGACAAAATAAATCAAAAATAAATCAAAAATAAAAATAAGTGGAAAAGGCGAGAGTGCGCGAGCACACAGGAGCATAGACAAGCAGCGCATCTTGATGCGTAGTAAAAAAAATAATAAATAGACAACTGGTCGACCCCATTAGAAATAAAAACCCAAAAGATTAGATAGACAAACAAACAAACACATAAATGTGGAGAGAAGGGCAGTGCGCGCAGGAGCAAAGATAAACAGCAGACAGACCTGAATCCTTATCTTTACAAGGTCGACCTCAGAACTTTGTTCAGTTTGTCTCGGTGACGGATAATGGAAGGAAGGACAGGCAACTGGTCGACTTCATTTAAATAAACAAATAAAAAATAAGATAAACTCTCAGGAATAGATAAATAAAAACAAAAAAATTGTAAAGTGGAGAAAGCGAGAGCGCGCGAATGCACTCAAGCAAACACAAACAGCACAGCACGATGTGTTTTTTTTAAAATTGACAAAATAAATCAAAAATAAATCAAAAATAAAAATAAGTGGAAAAGGCGAGAGTACCCGAGCACACAGGAGCAAAGACAAGCAGCGCAGCTTGATGCGTAGTAAAAAAAATAATAAATAGACAACTGTTCGACCTCATTAGAAATAAAAACCCAATAGATTAGATAGACAAACAAACAAACACATAAATGTGGAGAGAAGGGCAGTGCGCGCAGGAGCAAAGGGAAACAGCAGACAGACCTGAATCCTTATCTTTACAAGGTCGACCTCAGAACTTTGTTCAGTTTGCCTCGGTGACGGATAATGGAAGGAAGGGCAGGCAACTGGTCGACTTCATTTAAATAAACAAATAAAAAATAAGATAAACTCTCAGGATTAGATAAATAAAAACAAAAAAATTGTAAAGTGGAGAAAGCAAGAGCGCGCGAATGCACTCAAGCAAACACAAACAGCACAGTACGATGCGTATTTTTTTTTAAATTGACAAAATAAATCAAAAATAAATCAAAAATGAAAATAAGTGGAAAAGGCGAGAGTGCGCGAGCACACAGGAATAAAGACAAGCAGCGCAGCTTGATGCGTAATAAAAAAAATAATAAATAGACAACTGGTCGACCTCATTAGAAATAAAAACCCAAAAGATTAGATAGTCAAACAAACAAACACATAAATGTGGAGAGAAGGGCAGTGCACGCAGGAGCAAAGGTACACAGCAGACAGACCTGAATCCTTATGTTTACAAGGTCGACCTCAGAACTTTGTTCAGTTTGTCTCGGTGACCGGTAATGGAAGGAAGGGCAGGCAACTGGTCGACTTCATTTAAATAAACAAATAAAAAATAAGATAAACTCTCAGGAATAGATAAATAATAACAAAAAACTTGTAAAGTGGAGAAAGCGAGAGTGCGTGAATGCACTCAAGCAAACAAAAACAGCACAGCACGATGCGTATTTTTTTTTAAATTGACAAAATAAATAAAAAATAAATCAAAAATAAAAATAAGTGGAAAAGGCGAGAGTGCGCGAGCACACAGGAGCAAAGACAAGCAGCGCAGCTTGATGCGTAGTAAAAAAAATAATAAATAGACAACTGGTCGACCTCATTAGAAATAAAAACCCAAAAGTTTAGATAGACAAACAAACAAACACATAAATGTGGAGAGAAGGGCAGTGCGCGCAGGAGCAAAGGTAAACAGCAGACAGACCTGAATCCTTATCTTTACAAGGTCGACCTCAGAACTTTGTTCAGTTTGTCTCGGTGACGGATAATGGAAGGAAGGGCAGGCAACTGGTCGACTACATTTAAATAAACAAATAAAAAATACGATAAACTCTCAGGAATAGATAAATAATAACAAAAAAATTGTAAAGTGGAGAAAGCGAGAGCGCGCGAATGCACTCAAGCAAACACAAACAGCACAGCACGATGCGTATTTTTTTTTAAATTGACAAAATAAATCAAAAATAAATCAAAAATAAAAATAAGTGGAAAAGGCGAGAGTGCGCGAGCACACAGGAGCAAAGACAAGCAGCGAAGCTTGATGCGTAGTAAAAAAAATAATAAATAGACAACTGGTCGACCTCATTAGAAATAAAAACCCAAAAGATTAGATAGACAAACAAACAAACACATAAATGTGGAGAGAAGGGCAGTGCGCGCAAGACCAAAGGTAAACAGCAGACAGACCTGAATACTTATCTTTACAAGGTCGACCTCAGAACTCTGTTCAGTTTGTCTCAGTGACGGATAATGGAAGGAAGGGCAGGCAACTGGTCGACTTCATTTAAATAAACAAATAAAAAATAACATAAACTCTCAGGAATAGATAAATAATAAAAAAAAATTGTAAAGTGGAGAAAGGAGAGCGCGCGAATGCACTCAAGCAAACACAAACAGCACAGCACGATGCGTATTTTTTTTTTAAATTGACAAAATAAATAAAAAATAAATCAAAAATAAAAATAAGTGGAAAAGGCGAGAGTGCGCGAGCACACAGGAGCAAAGACAAGCGGCGCAGCTTGATGCGTAGTAAAAAAAAATAATAAATAGACAACTGGTCGACCTCATTAGAAATAAAAACCCAAAAGTTTAGATAGACAAACAAACAAACACATAAATGTGGGGAGAAGGGCAGTGCGCGCAGGAGCAAAGGTAAACAGCAGACAGACCTGAATCCTTATCTTTACAAGGTCGACCTCAGAACTTTGTTCAGTTTGTCTCGGTGACGGATAATGGAAGGAAGGGCAGGCAACTGGTCGACTTCATTTAAATAAACAAATAAAAAATAACATAAACTCTCAGGAATAGATAAATAATAACAAAAAAATTGTAAAGTGGAGAAAGCGAGAGCGCTCGAATGCACTCAAGCAAACACAAACAGCACAGCACGATGCGTATTTTTTTTTAAATTGACAAAATAAATCAAACATAAATCAAAAATAAAAATAAGTGTAAAAGACGAGAGTGCGCGAGCACACAGCAGCAAAGACAAGCAGCGCAGCTTGATGCTTAGTAAAAAAAAATAGTAAATAGACAACTGGTCGACCTCATTAGAAATAAAAACCCAAAAGATTAGATAGACAAACAAACAAACACATAAATGTGGAGAGAATGGCAGTGCGCGCAGGAGCAAAGGTAAACAGCAGACAGACCTGAATCCTTATCTTTACAAGGTCGACCTCAGAACTTTGTTCAGTTTGTCTCGGTGACGGATAATGGAAGGAAGGGCAGGCAACTGGTCGACTTCATTTAAATAAACAAATAAAAAATAAGATAAACTCTCAGGAATAGATAAATAATAACAAAAAAATTGTAAAGTGGAGAAAGAGAGAGCGCGCGAATGCACTCAAGCAAACACAAACAGCACAGCACGATGCGTATTTTTTTTAAAAATTGACAAAATAAATCAAAAATAAATCAAAAATAAAAATAAGTGGAAAAGGGAGAGTGCGCGAGCACACAGGAGCAAAGACAAGCAGCGCAGCTTGATGCGTAGTAAAAAAAATAATAAAAAGACAACTGGTCGACCTCATTAGAAATAAAAACCCAAAAGATTAGATAGACAAACAAACAAACACATAAATGTGGAGAGAAGGGCAGTGCGCGCAGGAGCAAAGGTAAACAGCAGACAGACCTGAATCCTTATCTTTACAAGGTCGACCTCAGAAATTTGTTCAGTTTGTCTCGGTGAGGGATAATGGAAGGAAGGGCAGGCAACTGGTCGACCTCATTTAAATAAACAAATAAAAAATAAGATAAACTCTCAGGAATAGATAAATAATAACAAAAAAATTGTAAAGTGGAGAAAGCGAGAGCGCGCGAATGCACTCAAGCAAACACAAACAGCACAGCACGATGCGTTTTTTTTTTATAAATTGACAAAATAAATCAAAAATAAATCAAAAATAAAAATAAGTGGAAAAGACGAGAGTGCCCGAGCACACAGGAGCAAAGACAAGCAGCGCAGCTTGATGCGTAGTAAAAAAAATAATAAATAGACAACTGGTCGACCTCATTAGAAATAAAAACACAAAAGATTAGATAGACAAACAAACAAACACATAAATGTGGGGAGAAGGGCAGTGCGCGCAGGAGCAAAGGTAAACAGCAGATAGACCTGAATCCTTATCTTTACAAGGTCGACCTCAGAAATTTGTTCAGTTTGTCTCGGTGACGGATAATGGAAGGAAGGGCAGGCAACTGGTCGACTTCATTTAAATAATCAAATAAAAAATACGATAAACTCTCAGGAATAGATAAATAATAACAAAAATATTGTAAAGTGGAGAAAGCGAGAGCGCGCGAATGCACTCAAGCAAACAAAAACAGCACAGCACGATGCCTATTTTTTTAAAAAATTGACAAAATAAATCAAAAATAAATCAAAAATAAAAATAAGTGGAAAAGGCGAGAGTGCGCGAGCACACAGGAGCAAAGTCAAGCAGCGCAGCTTGATGCGTAGTAAAAAAAATAATAAATAGACAACTGGTCGACCTCATTAGAAATAAATACCCAAAAGATTAGATAGACAAACAAACAAACACATAAATGTGGAGAGAAGGGCAGTGCGCGCAGGAGCAATGGTAAACAGCAGACAGACCTGAATCCTTATCTTTACAAGGTCGACCTCAGAACTTTGTTCAGTTTGTCTCGGTGACGGATAATGGAAGGAAGGGCAGGCAACTGGTCGACTTCATTTAAAAAAACAAATAAAAAATAAGATAAACTCTCAGGAATAGATAAATAATAACAAAAAAATTGTAAAGTGGAGAAAGCGAGAGCGCGCGAATGCACTCAAGCAAACACAAACAACACAGCACGATGCGTTTTTTTTTAAAATTGACAAAATAAATCAAAAATAAATCAAAAATAAAAATAAGTGGAAAAGACGAGAGTGCCCGAGCACACAGGAGCAAAGACAAGCAGCGCAGCTTGATGCGTAGTAAAAAAAATAATAAATAGACAACTGGTCGACCTCATTAGAAATAAAAACACAAAAGATTAGATAGACAAACAAACAAACACATAAATGTGTAGAGAAGGGCAGTGCGCGCAAGAGCAAAGGTAAACAGCAGACAGACCTGAATCCTTATGTTTACAAGGTCGACCTCAGAAATTTGTTCAGTTTGTCTCGGTGAGGGATAATGGAAGGAAGGGCAGGCAACTGGTCGACTTCATTTAAATAAACAAATAAAAAATAACGTAAACTCTCAGGAATAGATAAATAATAACAAAAAAAATTGTAAAGTGGAGAGAGCGAGAGCGCGCGAATGCACTCAAGCAAACACAAACAGCACAGCACGATGCGTATTTTTTTTTCAATTGACAAAATAAATCAAAAAAAATCAAAAATAAAAATACGTGGAAAAGGCGAGAGTGGGCGAGCACACAGGAGCAAAGAGAAGCAGCGCAGCTTGACGCGTAGTAAAAAAAATAATAAATAGACAACTGGTCGACCTCATTAGAAATAAAAACCCAAAAGATTAGATAGACAAACAAACAAACACATTAATGTGGAGAGAAGGGCAGTGCGGGCAGGAGCAAAGGTAAACAGCAGACAGACCTGAATCCTTATCTTTAGCAGGTCGACCTCAGAACTTTGTTCAGTTTGTCTCGGTGACGGATAATGGAAGAAAGGGCAGGCAACTGGTCGACTTCATTTAAATAAACAAATAAAAAATAAGATAAACTCTCAGGAATAGATAAATAATAACAAAAAAATGTAAAGTGGAGAGAGCGAGAGCGCGCGAATGCACTCAAGCAAACACAAACAGCACAGCACGATGCGTAATTTTTTAAAAATTGACAAAATAAATCAAAAATAAATCAAAAATAAAAATAAGTGGAAAAGGCGAGAGTGCGCGAGCACACAGGAGCAAAGACAAGCAGCGCATCTTGATGCGTAGTAAAAAAAATAATAAATAGACAACTGGTCGACCCCATTAGAAATAAAAACCCAAAAGATTAGATAGACAAACAAACAAACACATAAATGTGGAGAGAAGGGCAGTGCGCGCAGGAGCAAAGGTAAACAGCAGACAGACCTGAATCCTTATCTTTACAAGGTCGACCTCAGAACTTTGTTCAGTTTGTCTCGGTGACGGATAATGGAAGGAAGGACAGGCAACTGGTCGACTTCATTTAAATAAACAAATAAAAAATAAGATAAACTCTCAGGAATAGATAAATAAAAACAAAAAAATTGTAAAGTGGAGAAAGCGAGAGCGCGCGAATGCACTCAAGCAAACACAAACAGCACAGCACGATGTGTTTTTTTTAAAATTGACAAAATAAATCAAAAATAAATCAAAAATAAAAATAAGTGGAAAAGGCGAGAGTACCCGAGCACACAGGAGCAAAGACAAGCAGCGCAGCTTGATGCGTAATAAAAAAAATAATAAATAGACAACTGGTCGACCTCATTAGAAATAAAAACCCAAAAGATTAGATAGTCAAACAAACAAACACATAAATGTGGAGAGAAGGGCAGTGCACGCAGGAGCAAAGGTAAACAGCAGACAGACCTGAATCCTTATGTTTACAAGGTCGACCTCAGAACTTTGTTCAGTTTGTCTCGGTGACCGGTAATGGAAGGAAGGGCAGGCAACTGGTCGACTTCATTTAAATAAACAAATAAAAAATGAGATAAACTCTCAGGAATAGATAAATAATAACAAAAAACTTGTAAGGTGAGAAAGCGAGAGTGCGCGAATGCACTCAAGCAAACAAAAACAGCACAGCACGATGCGTATTTTTTTTAAATTGACAAAATAAATAAAAAATAAATCAAAATAAAAATAAGTGGAAAAGGCGAGAGTGCGCGAGCACACAGGAGCAAAGACAAGCAGCGCAGCTTGATGCGTAGTAAAAAAAATAATAAATAGACAACTGGTCGACCTCATTAGAAATAAAAACCCAAAAGTTTAGATAGACAAACAAACAAACACATAAATGTGGAGAGAAGGGCAGTGCGCGCAGGAGCAAAGGTAAACAGCAGACAGACCTGAATCCTTATCTTTACAAGGTCGACCTCAGAACTTTGTTCAGTTTGTCTCGGTGACGGATAATGGAAGGAAGGGCAGGCAACTGGTCGACTACATTTAAATAAACAAATAAAAAATACGATAAACTCTCAGGAATAGATAAATAATAACAAAAAAATTGTAAAGTGGAGAAAGCGAGAGCGCGCGAATGCACTCAAGCAAACACAAACAGCACAGCACGATGCGTATTTTTTTTTAAATTGACAAAATAAATCAAAAATAAATCAAAATAAAAATAAGTGGAAAAGGCGAGAGTGCGCGAGCACACAGGAGCAAAGACAAGCAGCGAAGCTTGATGCGTAGTAAAAAAAATAATAAATAGACAACTGGTCGACCTCATTAGAAATAAAAACCCAAAAGATTAGATAGACAAACAAACAAACACATAAATGTGGAGAGAAGGGCAGTGCGCGCAAGACCAAAGTAAACAGCAGACAGACCTGAATACTTATCTTTACAAGGTCGACCTCAGAACTCTGTTCAGTTTGTCTCAGTGACGGATAATGGAAGGAAGGGCAGGCAACTGGTCGACTTCATTTAAATAAACAAATAAAAAATAACATAAACTCTCAGGAATAGATAAATAATAAAAAAAAATTGTAAAGTGGAGAAAGGAGAGCGCGCGAATGCACTCAAGCAAACACAAACAGCACAGCACGATGCGTATTTTTTTTTTAAATTGACAAAATAAATCAAAAATAAATCAAAAATAAAATAAGTGGAAAAGGCGAGAGTGCGCGAGCACACAGGAGCAAAGACAAGCGGCGCAGCTTGATGCGTAGTAAAAAAAAATAATAAATAGACAACTGGTCGACCTCATTAGAAATAAAAACCCAAAAGTTTAGATAGACAAACAAACAAACACATAAATGTGGGGAGAAGGGCAGTGCGCGCAGGAGCAAAGGTAAACAGCAGACAGACCTGAATCCTTATCTTTACAAGGTCGACCTCAGAACTTTGTTCAGTTTGTCTCGGTGACGGATAATGGAAGGAAGGGCAGGCAACTGGTCGACTTCATTAAATAAACAAATAAAAAATAACATAAACTCTCAGGAATAGATAAATAATAACAAAATTTGTAAAGTGGAGAAAGCGAGAGCGCTCGAATGCACTCAAGCAAACACAAACAGCACAGCACGATGCGTATTTTTTTTTAAATTGACAAAATAAATCA
>NW_025958581.1:0-38264 GCF_023159225.1 Perognathus longimembris pacificus | reverse complement strand
TATTTATCTATTCCTGAGAGTTTATCTTATTTTTTATTTGTTTATTTAAATGAAGTCGACCAGCTTGCCTGCCCTTCCTTCCATTATCCGTCACCGAGAAAAATTGAACAAAGTTCTGAGGTCGACCTTGTAAAGATAAGGATTCAGGTCTGTCTGCTGTTTACCTTTGCTCCTGCGCGCACTGCCCTTCTCTCCACATTTATGTGTTTGTTGTTTGTCTATCTAATCTTTTGGGTTTTTATTTCTAATGAGGTCGACCAGTTGTCTATTTATTATTTTTTTACTACGCAACAAGCTGCCTGCTTGTCTTTGCTCCTGTGTGCTCGCGCACTCTCGCCTTTTCCACTTATTTTTATTTTTGATTCATTTTTGATTTATTTTGTCAATTAAAAAAAAATACGCATCGTGCTGTGCTGTTTGTGTTTGCTTGAGTGCATTCGCGCCTCTCGCTTTCTCCACTTTACAATTTTTTTTGTTATTATTTATCTATTCCTGAGAGTTTATCTTAATTTTATTTGTTTATTTAAATGAAGTCGACCAGTTGCCTGCCCTTCCTTCCATTATCCGTCACCGAGACAAACTGAACAAAGTTCTGAGGTCGACCTTGTAAAGATAAGGATCCAGGTCTGTCTGCTGTTTACCTTTGCTCCTGCGCGCACTGCCCTTCTCTCCACATTTATGTGTTTGTTTGTCTATCTAATCTTTTGGTTTTTATTTCTAATGAGGTCGACCAGATGTCTATTTATAATTTTTTTTACTACGCATCAAGCTGCGCTGCTTGTCTTTGCCCCTGTGTGCTCGCTCATTCTCGCCTTTTCCACTTATTTTTATTTTGATTTATTTTTGATTTATTTTGTCAATTTAAAAAAATACGCATCGTGCTGTGCTGTTGTGTTTGCTTGAGTGCATTCGCGCGCTCTCGCTTCTCGACTTTACAATTTTTTGTTATTATTTATCTATTCCTGAGAGTTTATCTTATTTTTGTTTGTTTATTTAAATGAAGTCGACCAGTTGCCTGCCCTTCCCTTCCATTATCCGTCACCGAGACAAACTGAACAAAGTTCTGAGGTTGACCTTGTAAAGATAAGGATTCAGGTCTGTCTGCTGTTTACCTTTGCTCCTGCGCGCACTGCCCTTCTCTCCACATTTATGTGTTTGTTTGTTTGTCCATCTAATCTTTTGGGTTTTTATTCTAATGAGGTCGACCAGTTGTCTATTTATTATTTTTTTTACTACGCATCAAGCTGCGCTGCTTGTCTTTGCTCCTGTGTGCTCGCGCACTCTCGCCTTTTCCACTTATTTTTATTTTTGATTTATTTTTGATTTATTTTTTCAATTTAAAAAAAATACGCATCGTGCTGTGCTGTTTGTGTTTACTTGAGTGCATTCGCGCGCTCTCGCTTCTCTCACTTTACAATTTTTTTGTTATTATTTATCTATCCTGAGAGTTTATCTTATTTTTATTTGTTTATTTAAATGAAGTCGACCAGTTGCCTGCCCTTCCTTCCATTATCCGTCACCGAGAAAATTGAACAAAGTTCTGAGGTCGACCTTGTAAAGATAAGGATTCAGGTCTGTCTGCTGTTTACCTTTGCTCCTGCGCGCACTGCCCTTCTCTCCACATTTATGTGTTTGTTTGTTTGTCTATCTAATCTTTTGGGTTTTTATTTCTAATGAGGTCGACCAGTTGTCTATTTATTATTTTTTTTACTACGCAACAAGCTGCCCTGCTTGTCTTTGCTCCTGTGTGCTCGCGCACTCTCGCCTTTCCACTTATTTTTATTTTTGATTCATTTTTGATTTATTTTGTCAATTTAAAAAAAAATACGCATCGTGCTGTGCTGTTTGTGTTTGCTTGAGTGCATTCGCGCCGCTCTCGCTTTCTCCACTTTACAATTTTTTTTGTTATTATTTATCTATTCTGAGAGTTTATCTTAATTTTATTTGTTTATTTAAATGAAGTCGACCAGTTGCCTGCCCTTCCTTCCATTATCCGTCACCGAGACAAACTGAACAAAGATGTGAGGTCGACCTTGTAAAGATAAGGAATCAGGTCTGTCTGCTGTTTACCTTTGCTCCTGCACGTACTGCCCTTCTCTCCACATTTATGTGTTTGTTTGTTTGTCTATCTAATCTTTTGGGTTTTTATTTCTAATGAGGTCGACCAGTTGTCTATTTATTATTTTTTTTACTACGCATCAAGCTGCGCTGCTTGTCTTTGCTCCTGTGTGCTCGCGCACTCTCGCCTTTTCCACTTATTTTTATTTTTGATTTATTTTTGATTTATTTTGTCAATTTTAAAAAAAAATACGCATCGTGCTGTGCTGTTTGTGTTTGTTTGAGTGCATTCGCGCGCTCTCGCTTTCTCCACTTTACAATTTTTTTGTTATTATTTATCTATTCCTGAGAGTTTATCTTATTTTTTATTTGTTTATTTAAATGAAGTCGACCAGTTGCCTGCCCTTCCTTCCATTATCCGTCACCGAGACAAACTGAACAAAGTTCTGAGGTCGACCTTGTAAAGATAAGGATTCAGGTCTGTCTGCTGTTTACCTTTGCTCCTGCGCGCACTGCCCTTCTCCCCACATTTATGTGTTTGTTTGTTTGTCTATCTAATCTTTTGGGTTTTTATTTATAATGAGGTCGACCAGTTGTCTATTTATTATTTTTTTTTACTACGCATCAAGCTGCGCTGCTTGTCTTTGCTCCTGTGTGCTCGCGCACTCTCGCCTTTTCCACTTATTTTTATTTTTGATTTATTTTGTCAATTTAAAAAAAATACGCATCGTGCTGTGCTGTTTGTGTTTGCTTGAGTGCATTCGCGCGCTCTCGCTTTCTCCACTTTACAATTTTTTTGTTATTATTTATCTATTCCTGAGAGTTTATCTTATTTTTTATTTGTTTATTTAAATGAAGTCGACCAGTTGCCTGCCCTTCCTTCCATTATCCGTCACCGAGACAAACTGAACAAAGTTCTGAGGTCGACCTTGTAAAGATAAGGATCCAGGTCTGTCTGCTGTTTACCTTTGCTCCTGCGCGCACTGCCCTTCTCTCCACATTTATGTGTTTGTTTGTCTATCTGATCTTTTGGGTTTTTATTTCTAATGAGGTCGACCAGATGTCTATTTATAATTTTTTTTACTACGCATCAAGCTGCGCTGCTTGTCTTTGCCCCTGTGTGCTCGCTCATTCTCGCCTTTTCCACTTATTTTTATTTTTGATTTATTTTTGAATTATTTTGTCAATTTAAAAAAAATACGCATCGTGCTGTGCTGTTTGTGTTTGCTTGAGTGCATTCGCGCGCTCTCGCTTTCTCGACTTTACAATTTTTTGTTATTATTTATCTATTCCTGAGAGTTTATCTTATTTTTTGTTTGTTTATTTAAATGAAGTCGACCAGTTGCCTGCCCTTCCTTCCATTATCCGTCACCGAGACAAACTGAACAAAGTTCTGAGGTTGACCTTGTAAAGATAAGGATTCAGGTCTGTCTGCTGTTTACCTTTGCTCCTGCGCGCACTGCCCTTCTCTCCACATTTATGTGTTTGTTTGTTTGTCCATCTAATCTTTTGGGTTTTTATTTCTAATGAGGTCGACCAGTTGTCTATTTATTATTTTTTTACAACGCATCAAGCTGCGCTGCTTGTCTTTGCTCCTGTGTGCTCGCGCACTCTCGCCTTTTCCACTTATTTTTATTTTTGATTTATTTTTGATTTATTTTTTCAATTAAAAAAAAATACGCATCGTGCTGTGCTGTTTGTGTTTACTTGAGTGCATTCGCGCGCTCTCGCTTTCTCCACTTTACAATTTTTTTGTTATTATTTATCTATTCCTGAGAGTTTATCTTATTTTTTATTTGTTTATTTAAATGAAGTCGACCAGTTGCCTGCCCTTCCTTCCATTATCCGTCACCGAGACAAATTGAACAAAGTTCTGAGGTCGACCTTGTAAAGATAAGGATTCAGGTCTGTCTGCTGTTTACCTTTGCTCCTGCGCGCACTGCCCTTCTCTCCACATTTATGTGTTTGTTTGTTTGTCTATCTAATCTTTTGGGTTTTTATTTCTAATGAGGTCGACCAGTTGTCTATTTATTATTTTTTTTACTACGCATCAAGCTGCCCTGCTTGTCTTTGCTCCTGTGTGCTCGCGCACTCTCGCCTTTTCCACTTATTTTTATTTTTGATTCATTTTTGATTTATTTTGTCAATTTAAAAAAAAATACGCATCGTGCTGTGCTGTTTGTGTTTGCTTGAGTGCATTCGCGCGCTCTCGCTTTCTCCACTTTACAATTTTTTTTGTTATTATTTATCTATTCCTGAGAGTTTATCTTAATTTTATTTGTTTATTTAAATGAAGTCGACCAGTTGCCTGCCCTTCCTTCCATTATCCGTCACCGAGACAAACTGAACAAAGTTGTGAGGTCGACCTTGTAAAGATAAGGAATCAGGTCTGTCTGCTGTTTACCTTTGCTCCTGCACGTACTGCCCTTCTCTCCACATTTATGTGTTTGTTTGTTTGTCTATCTAATCTTTTGGGTTTTTATTTCTAATGAGGTCGACCAGTTGTCTATTTATTATTTTTTTTACTACGCATCAAGCTGCGCTGCTTGTCTTTGCTCCTGTGTGCTCGCGCACTCTCGCCTTTTCCACTTATTTTTATTTTTGATTTATTTTTGATTTATTTTGTCAATTTAAAAAAAAAATACGCATCGTGCTGTGCTGTTTGTGTTTGTTTGAGTGCATTCGCGCGCTCTCGCTTTCTCCACTTTACAATTTTTTGTTATTATTTATCTATTCCTGAGAGTTTATCTTATTTTTTATTTGTTTATTTAAATGAAGTCGACCAGCTTGCCTGCCCTTCCTTCCATTATCCGTCACCGAGACAAACTGAACAAAGTTCTGAGGTCGACCTTGTAAAGATAAGGATTCAGGTCTGTCTGCTGTTTACCTTTGCTCCTGCTCGCACTGCCCTTCTCCCCACATTTATGTGTTTGTTTGTTTGTCTATCTAATCTTTTGGGTTTTTATTTATAATGAGGTCGACCAGTTGTCTATTTATTATTTTTTTTTACTACGCATCAAGCTGCGCTGCTTGTCTTTGCTCCTGTGTGCTCGCGCACTCTCGCCTTTTCCACTTAGTTTTATTTTTGATTTATTTTGTCAATTTAAAAAAAATACGCATCGTGCTGTGCTGCTTGTGTTTGCTTGAGTGCATTCGCGCGCTCTCGCTTTCTCCACTTTACAATTTTTTTGTTATTATTTATCTATTCCTGAGAGTTTATCTTATTTTTTATTTGTTTATTTAAATGAAGTCGACCAGTTGCCTGCCCTTCCTTCCATTATCCGTCACCGAGACAAACTGAACAAAGTTCAGAGGTCGACCTTGTAAAGATAAGGATCCAGGTCTGTCTGCTGTTTACCTTTGCTCCTGCGCGCACTGCCCTTCTCTCCACATTTATGTGTTTGTTTGTCTATCTATTCTTTTGGGTTTTTATTTCTAATGAGGTCGACCAGTTGTCTATTTATAATTTTTTTTACTACGCATCAAGCTGCGCTGCTTGTCTTTGCTCCTGTGTGCTCGCTCATTCTCGCCTTTTCCACTTATTTTATTTTTGATTTATTTTTGATTTATTTTGTCAATTTAAAAAAAATACGCATCGTGCTGTGCTGTTTGTGTTTGCTTGAGTGCATTCGCGCGCTCTCGCTTTCTCCACTTTACAATTTTTTGTTATTATTTATCTATTCCTGAGAGTTTATCTTATTTTTTGTTTGTTTATTTAAATGAAGTCGACCAGTTTCCTGCCCTTCCTTCCATTATCCGTCACTGAGACAAACTGAACAAAGTTCTGAGGTTGACCTTGTAAAGATAAGGATTCAGGTCTGTCTGCTGTTTACCTTTGCTCCTGCGCGCACTGCCCTTCTCTCCACATTTATGTGTTTGTTTGTTTGTCTATCTAATCTTTTGGGTTTTTATTTCTAATGAGGTCGACCAGTTGTCTATTTATTATTTTTTTTACTACGCATCAATCTGCGCTGCATGTCTTTGCTCCTGTGGGCTCGCGCACTCTCGCCTTTTCCACTTATTTTTATTTTTGATTTATTTTTGATTTATTTTGTTAATTTTACAAAAAATACGCATCGTGCTGTGCTGTTTGTGTTTGCTTGAGTGCATTCGCACGCTCTCGCTTTCTCCACTTTACAATTTTTTTGTTATTATTTATCTATTCCTGAGAGTTTATCTTATTTTTTATTTGTTTATTTAAATGAAGTCGACCAGTTGCCTGCCCTTCCTTCCATTATCCGTCACCGAGACAAACTGAACAAAGTTCTGAGGTCGACCTTGTAAAGATAAGGATTCAGGTCTGTCTGCTGTTTACCTTTGCTCCTGCGCGCACTGCCCTTCTCCCCACATTTATGTGTTTGTTTGTTTGTCTATCTAATCTTTTGGGTTTTTATTTCTAATGAGGTCGACCAGTTGTCTATTTATTATTTTTTTTACTACGCATCAAGCTGCGCTGCTTGTCTTTGCTCCTGTGTGCTCGCGCACTCTCGCCTTTTCCACTTATTTTTATTTTTGATTTATTTTTGATTTATTTTGTCAATTTAAAAAAAAAATACGCATCGTGCTGTGCTGTTTGTGTTTGCTTAAGTGCATTCGCGCGCTCTCGCTTTCTCCACTTTACAATTTTTTTGTTATTATTTATCTATTCCTGAGAGTTTATCTTATTTTTTATTTGTTTATTTAAATGAAGTGGACCAGTTGCCTGCCCTTCCTTCCATTATCCGTCACCGAGACAAACTGAACAAAGTTCTGAGGTCGACCTTGTAAAGATAAGGATTCAGGTCTGTCTGTTGTTTACCTTTGCTCCTGCGCGCACTGCCCTTCTCTCCACATTTATGTGTTTGTTTGTTTGTCTATCTAATCTTTTGGGTTTTTACTTCTAATGAGGTCGACCAGTTGTCTATTTATTATTTTTTTTACTACGCATCAAGCTGCGCTGCTTGTCTTTGCTCCTGTGTGCTCGCGCACTCTCGGCTTTTCCACTTATTTTTATTTTTGATTTATTTTTGATTTATTTTTTCAATTTTAAAAAAAATACGCATCGTGCTGTGCTGTTTGTGTTTGCTTGAGTGCATTCGCGCGCTCTCGCTTTCTCCACTTTACAATTTTTTTGTTATTATTTATCTATTCCTGAGAGTTTATCTTATTTTTTAATTGTTTATTTAAATGAAGTCGACCAGTTGCCTGCCCTTCCTTCCATTATCCGTCACCGAGACAAACTGAACAAAGTTCTGAGGTCGACCTTGTAAAGATAAGGATTCAGGTCTGTCTGTTGTTTACCTTTGCTCCTGCGCGCACTGCCCTTCTCTCCACATTTATGTGTTTGTTTGTTTGTCTATCTAATCTTTTGGGTTTTTACTTCTAATGAGGTCGACCAGTTGTCTATTTATTATTTTTTTTACTACGCATCAAGCTGCGCTGCTTGTCTTTGCTCCTGTGTGCTCGCGCACTCTCGCCTTTTCCACTTAGTTTTATTTTTGATTTATTTTGTCAATTTAAAAAAAATACGCATCGTGCTGTGCTGCTTGTGTTTGCTTGAGTGCATTCGCGCGCTCTCGCTTTCTCCACTTTACAATTTTTTTGTTATTATTTATCTATTCCTGAGAGTTTATCTTATTTTTTATTTGTTTATTTAAATGAAGTCGACCAGTTGCCTGCCCTTCCTTCCATTATCCGTCACCGAGACAAACTGAACAAAGTTCTGAGGTCGACCTTGTAAAGATAAGGATCCAGGTCTGTCTGCTGTTTACCTTTGCTCCTGCGCGCACTGCCCTTCTCTCCACATTTATGTGTTTGTTTGTCTATCTATTCTTTTGGGTTTTTATTTCTAATGAGGTCGACCAGTTGTCTATTTATAATTTTTTTTACTACGCATCAAGCTGCGCTGCTTGTCTTTGCTCCTGTGTGCTCGCTCATTCTCGCCTTTTCCACTTATTTTTATTTTTGATTTATTTTTGATTTATTTTGTCAATTTAAAAAAAATACGCATCGTGCTGTGCTGTTTGTGTTTGCTTGAGTGCATTCGCGCGCTCTCGCTTTCTCCACTTTACAATTTTTTGTTATTATTTATCTATTCCTGAGAGTTTATCTTATTTTTTGTTTGGTTATTTAAATGAAGTCGACCAGTTTCCTGCCCTTCCTTCCATTATCCGTCACTGAGACAAACTGAACAAAGTTCTGAGGTTGACCTTGTAAAGATAAGGATTCAGGTCTGTCTGCTGTTTACCTTTGCTCCTGCGCGCACTGCCCTTCTCTCCACATTTATGTGTTTGTTTGTTTGTCTATCTAATCTTTTGGGTTTTTATTTCTAATGAGGTCGACCAGTTGTCTATTTATTATTTTTTTTACTACGCATCAATCTGCGCTGCATGTCTTTGCTCCTGTGGGCTCGCGCACTCTCGCCTTTTCCACTTATTTTTATTTTTGATTTATTTTTGATTTATTTTGTTAATTTTACAAAAAATACGCATCGTGCTGTGCTGTTTGTGTTTGCTTGAGTGCATTCGCACGCTCTCGCTTTCTCCACTTTACAATTTTTTTGTTATTATTTATCTATTCCTGAGAGTTTATCTTATTTTTTATTTGTTTATTTAAATGAAGTCGACCAGTTGCCTGCCCTTCCTTCCATTATCCGTCACCGAGACAAACTGAACAAAGTTCTGAGGTCGACCTTGTAAAGATAAGGATTCAGGTCTGTCTGCTGTTTACCTTTGCTCCTGCGCGCACTGCCCTTCTCCCCACATTTATGTGTTTGTTTGTTTGTCTATCTAATCTTTTGGGTTTTTATTTCTAATGAGGTCGACCAGTTGTCTATTTATTATTTTTTTTACTACGCATCAAGCTGCGCTGCTTGTCTTTGCTCCTGTGTGCTCGCGCACTCTCGCCTTTTCCACTTATTTTTATTTTTGATTTATTTTTGATTTATTTTGTCAATTTTAAAAAAAAATACGCATCGTGCTGTGCTGTTTGTGTTTGCTTAAGTGCATTCGCGCGCTCTCGCTTTCTCCACTTTACAATTTTTTTGTTATTATTTATCTATTCCTGAGAGTTTATCTTATTTTTTATTTGTTTATTTAAATGAAGTGGACCAGTTGCCTGCCCTTCCTTCCATTATCCGTCACCGAGACAAACTGAACAAAGTTCTGAGGTCGACCTTGTAAAGATAAGGATTCAGGTCTGTCTGTTGTTTACCTTTGCTCCTGCGCGCACTGCCCTTCTCTCCACATTTATGTGTTTGTTTGTTTGTCTATCTAATCTTTTGGGTTTTTACTTCTAATGAGGTCGACCAGTTGTCTATTTATTATTTTTTTTACTACGCATCAAGCTGCGCTGCTTGTCTTTGCTCCTGTGTGCTCGCGCACTCTCGGCTTTTCCACTTATTTTTATTTTTGATTTATTTTTGATTTATTTTTTCAATTTTAAAAAAAAATACGCATCGTGCTGTGCTGTTTGTGTTTGCTTGAGTGCATTCGCGCGCTCTCGCTTTCTCCACTTTACAATTTTTTTGTTATTATTTATCTATTCCTGAGAGTTTATCTTATTTTTTAATTGTTTATTTAAATGAAGTCGACCAGTTGCCTGCCCTTCCTTCCATTATCCGTCACCGAGACAAACTGAACAAAGTTCTGAGGTCGACCTTGTAAAGATAAGGATTCAGGTCTGTCTGTTGTTTACCTTTGCTCCTGCGCGCACTGCCCTTCTCTCCACATTTATGTGTTTGTTTGTTTGTCTATCTAATCTTTTGGGTTTTTACTTCTAATGAGGTCGACCAGTTGTCTATTTATTATTTTTTTTACTACGCATCAAGCTGCGCTGCTTGTCTTTGCTCCTGTGTGCTCGCGCACTCTCGGCTTTTCCACTTATTTTTATTTTTGATTTATTTTGATTTATTTTTTCAATTTTAAAAAAAATACGCATCGTGCTGTGCTGTTTGTGTTTGCTTGAGTGCATTCGCGCGCTCTCGCTTTCTCCACTTTACAATTTTTTTGTTATTATTTATCTATTCCTGAGAGTTTATCTTATTTTTTAATTGTTTATTTAAATGAAGTCGACCAGTTGCCTGCCCTTCCTTCCATTATCCGTCACCGAGACAAACTGAACAAAGTTCTGAGGTCGACCTTGTAAAGATAAGGATTCAGGTCTGTCTGCTGTTTACCTTTGCTCCTGCGCGCACTGCCCTTCTCTCCACATTTATGTGTTTGTTTGTTTGTCTATCTAATCTTTTGGGTTTTTATTTCTAATGAGGTCGACCAGTTGTCTATTTATTATTTTCTTTACTACGCATCAAGCTGCCCTGCTTGTCTTTGCTCCTGTGTGCTCGCGCACTCTCGCCTTTTCCACTTATTTTTATTTTTGATTCATTTTTGATTTATTTTGTCAATTTAAAAAAAAAATACGCATCGTGCTGTGCTGTTTGTGTTTGCTTGAGTGCATTCGCGCGCTCTCGCTTTCTCCACTTTACAATTTTTTTGTTATTATTTATCTATTCCTGAGAGTTTATCTTAATATTATTTGTTTATTTAAATGAAGTCGACCAGTTGCCTGAACTTCCTTCCATTATCCGTCACCGAGACAAACTGAACAAAGTTGTGAGGTCGACCTTGTAAAGATAAGGAATCAGGTCTGTCTGCTGTTTACCTTTGCTCCTGCACGTACTGCCCTTCTCTCCACATTTATGTGTTTGTTTGTTTGTCTATCTAATCTTTTGGGTTTTTATTTCTAATGAGGTCGACCAGTTGTCTATTTATTATTTTTTTTACTACGCATCAAGCTGCGCTGCTTGTCTTTGCTCCTGTGTGCTCGCGCACTCTCGCCTTTTCCACTTATTTTTATTTTTGATTTATTTATGATTTATTTTGTCAATTTTAAAAAAAAATACGCATCGTGCTGTGCTGTTTGTGTTTGCTTGAGTGCATTCGCGCGCTTTCGCTTTCTCCACTTTACAATTTTTTTGTTATTATTTATCTATTCCTGAGAGTTTATCTTATTTTTTATTTGTTTATTTAAATGAAGTCGACCAGTTGCCTGCCCTTCCTTCCATTATCCGTCACCGAGACAAACTGAACAAAGTTCTGAGGTCGACCTTGTAAAGATAAGGATTCAGGTCTGTCTGCTGTTTACCTTTGCTCCTGCGCGCACTGCCCTTCTCCCCACATTTATGTGTTTGTTTGTTTGTCTATCTAATCTTTTGGGTTTTTATTTATAATGAGGTCGACCAGTTGTCTATTTATTATTTTTTTTTACTACGCATCAAGCTGCGCTGCTTGTCTTTGCTCCTGTGTGCTCGCGCACTCTCGCCTTTTCCACTTATTTTTATTTTTGATTTATTTTGTCAATTTAAAAAAAATACGCATCGTGCTGTGCTGTTTGTGTTTGCTTGAGTGAATTCGCGCGCTCTCGCTTTCTCCACTTTACAATTTTTTTGTTATTATTTATCTATTCCTGAGAGTTTATCTTATTTTTTATTTGTTTATTTAAATGAAGTCGACCACTTGCCTGCCCTTCCTTCCATTATCCGTCACCGAGACAAACTGAACAAAGTTCTGAGGTCGACCTTGTAAAGATAAGGATCCAGGTCTGTCTGCTGTTTACCTTTGCTCCTGCGCACACTGCCCTTCTCTCCACATTTATGTGTTTGTTTGTTTGTCTATCTAATCTTTTGGGTTTTTATTTCTAATGAGGTCGACCAGTTGTCTATTTATTATGTTTTTTACTACGCATCAAGCTGCGCTGCTTGTCTTTGCTCCTGTGTGCTCGCGCACTCTCGCCTTTTCCACTTATTTTTATTTTTGATTTATTTTTGATTTATTTTGTCAATTTAAAAAAAATACGCATCGTTCTGTGCTGATTGTGTTTGCTTGAGTGCATTCGCGCGCTCTCGCTTTCTCCACTTTACAATTTTTTTGTTATTATTTATCTATTCCTGAGAGTTTATCTTATTTTTTATTTGTTTATTTAAATGAAGTCGACCAGTTGCCTGCCCTTCCTTCCATTATCCGTCACCGAGACAAACTGAACAAAGTTCTGAGGTCGACCTTGTAAAGATAAGGATTCAGGTCTGTCTGCTGTTTACCTTTGCTCCTGCGCGCACTGCCCTTCTCTCCACTTTTATGTGTTTGTTTGTTTGTCTATCTAATCTTTTGGGTTTTTATTTCTAATGAGGTCGACCAGTTGTCTATTTATTATTTTTGTTACTACGCATCAAGCTGCGCTGCTTGTCTTTGCTCCTGTGTGCTCGCCCACTCTCGCCTTTTCCACTTATTTTTATTTTTGATTTATTTTTGATTTATTTTGTCAATTTTAAAAAAAATACGCATCGTGCTGTGCTGTTTGTGTTTGCTTGAGTGCATTCGCGCGCTCTCGCTTTCTCCACTTTACAATTTTTTTGTTATTATTTATCTATTCCTGAGAGTTTATCTTATTTTTTATTTGTTTATTTAAAGGAAGTCGACCAGTTGCCTGCCCTTCCTTCCATTATCCGTCACCGAGACAAACTGAACAAAGTTCTGAGGTCGACCTTGTAAAGATAAGGATTTAGGTCTGTCTGCTGTTTACCTTTGCTCCTGCGCGCACTGCCCTTCTCTCCACATTTATGTGTTTGTTTGTTTGTCTATCTAATCTTTTGGGTTTTTATTTCTAATGAGGTCGACCAGTTGTCTATTTATTATTTTTTTTACTACGCATCAAGCTGCGCTGCTTGTTTTGCTCCTGTGTGCTCGCGCACTCTCGCCTTTTCCACTTATTTTTATTTTTGATTTATTTTTTATTTATTTTGTCAATTTAAAAAAAATACGCATCGTGCTGTGCTGTTTGTGTTTGCTTGAGTGCATTGGCGCGCTCTCGCTTTCTCCACTTTACAATTTTTTTTATTATTTATCTATTACTGAGAGTTTATCTTATTTTTATTTGTTTATTTAAATGAAGTCGACCAGTTGCCTGCACTTCCTTCCATTATCCGTCACCGAGACAAACTGAACAAAGTTCTGAGGTCGACCTTGTAAAGATAAGGATTCAGGTCTGTCTGCTGTTTACCTTTGCTCCTGCGCGCACTGCCCTTCTCTCCACATTTATGTGTTTGTTTGTTTGTCTATCTAATCTTTTGGGTTTTTATTTCTAATGAGGTCGACCAGTTGTCTATTTATTATTTTTTTTACTACGCATCAAGCTGCGCTGCTTGTCTTTGCTCCTGTGTGCTCGCGCACTCTCGCCTTTTCCACTTATTTTTATTTTTGACTTATTTTTGATTTATTTTGTCAATTTAAAAAAAAATACGCATCGTGCTGTGCTGTTTGTGTTTGATTGAGTCATTCGCGCGCTCTCGCTTTCTCCACTTTACAATTTTTTTGTTATTATTTATCTATTCCTGAGAGTTTATCTTATTTTTTATTTGTTTATTTAAATGAAGTCGACCAGTTGCCTGCCCTTCCTTCCATTATCCGTCACCGAGACAAATTGAACAAAGTTCTGAGGTCGACCTTGTAAAGATAAGGATTCAGGTCTGTCTGCTGTTTACCTTTGATCCTGCGCGCACTGCCCTTCTCTCCACATTTATGTGTTTGTTTGTTTGTCTATCTAATCTTTTGGGTTTTTATTTCTAATGAGGTCGACCAGTTGTCTATTTATTATTTTTTTTACTACGCATCAAGCTGCGCTGCTTGTCTTTGCTCCTGTGTGCTCGCGCACTCTCGCCTTTTCCACTTATTTTTATTTTTGATTTATTTTTGATTTATTTTGTCAATTTAAAAAAAAATACGCATCGTGCTGTGCTGTTTGTGTTTGCTTGAGTGCATTCGCGCGCTCTCGCTTTCTCCACTTTACAATTTTTTTGTTATTATTTATCTATTCCTGAGAGTTTATCTTATTTTTTATTTGTTTATTTAAATGAAGTCGACCAGTTGCCTGCCCTTCCTTCCATTATCCGTCACCGAGACAAACTGAACAAAGTTCTGAGGTCGACCTTGTAAAGATAAGGATTCAGGTCTGTCTGCTGTTTACCTTTGCTCCTGCGCGCACTGCCCTTCTCTCCACATTTATGTGTTTGTTTGTTTGTCTATCTAATCTTTTGGGTTTTTATTTCTAATGAGGTCGACCAGTTGTCTATTTATTATTTTTTTTACTACGCATCAAGCTGCGCTGCTTGTGTTTGCTCCTGTGTGCTCGCGCACTCTCGCCTTTTCCACTTATTTTTATTTTTGACTTATTTTTGATTTATTTTGTCAATTAAAAAAAAATACGCATCTTGCTGTGCTGTTTGTGTTTGCTTGAGTGCATTCGCGCGCTCTCGCTTTCTCCACTTTACAATTTTTATGTTATTATTTATCTATTCCTGAGAGTTTATCTTATTTTTTATTTGTTTATTTAAATGAAGTCGACCAGTTGCCTGCCCTTCCTTCCATTATCCGTCACCGAGACAAACTGAACAAAGTTCTGAGGTCGACCTTGTAAAGATAAGGATTCAGGTCTGTCTGCTGTTTACCTTTGATCCTGCGCGCACTGCCCTTCTCTCCACATTTATGTGTTTGTTTGTTTGCTTATCTAATCTTTTGGGTTTTTATTTCTAATGAGGTCGACCAGTTGTCTATTTATTATTTTTTTTACTACGCATCAAGCTGCGCTGCTTGTCTTTGCTCCTGTGTGCTCGCGCACTCTCGCCTTTTCCACTTATTTTTATTTTTGATTCATTTTTGATTTATTTTGTCAATTTAAAAAAAAATACGCATCGTGCTGTGCTGTTTGTGTTTGCTTGAGTGCATTCGCGCGCTCTCGCTTTCTCCACTTTACAATTTTTTTGTTATTATTTATCTATTCCTGAGAGGTTATCTTATTTTTTATTTGTTTATTTAAATGAAGTCGACCAGTTGCCTGCCCTAACTTCTATTATCCGTCACCGAGACAAACTGAACAAAGTTCTGAGGTCGACCTTGTAAAGATAAGGATTCAGGTCTGTCTGCTGTTTACCTTTGCTCCTGCGCGCACTGCCCTTCTCTCCACATTTATGTGTTTGTTTGTTTGTCTATCTAATCTTTTGGGTTTTTATTTCTAATGAGGTCGACCAGTTGTCTATTTATTATTTTTTTTACTACGCATCAAGCTGCGCTGCTTGTCTTTGCTCCTGTGTGCTCGCGCACTCTCGCCTTTTCCACTTATTTTTATTTTTGATTTATTTTTGATTTATTTTGTCAATTTAAAAAAAAATACGCATCGTGCTGTGCTGTTTGTGTTTGCTTGAGTGCATTCGCGCGCTCTCGCTTTCTCCACTTTACAATTTTTTTTGTTATTATTTATCTATTCCTGAGAGTTTATCTTATTTTTTGTTTATTTAAATGAAGTCGACCAGTTGCCTGCCCTTCCTTCCATTATCCGTCACCGAGACAAACTGAACAAAGTTCTGAGGTCGACCTTGTAAAGATAAGGATTCAGGTCTGTCTGCTGTTTACCTTTGCTCCTGCGCGCACTGCCCTTCTCTCCACATTTATGTGTTTGTTTGTTTGTCTATCTAATCTTTTGGGTTTTTATTTCTAATGAGGTCGACCAGTTGTCTATTTATTATTTTTTTTACTACGCATCAAGCTGCGCTGCTTGTCTTTGCTCCTGTGTGCTCGCGCACTCTCGCCTTTTCCACTTATTTTTATTTTTGATTTATTTTTGATTTATTTTGTCAATTTTAAAAAAAAATACGCATCGTGCTGTGCTGTTTGTGTTTGCTTAAGTGCATTCGCGCGCTCTCGCTTTCTCCACTTTACAATTTTTTTGTTATTATTTATTTATTCCTGAGAGTTTATCTTATTTTTTATTTGTTTACTTAAATGAAGTGGACCAGTTGCCTGCCCTTCCTTCCATTATCCGTCACCGAGACAAACTGAACAAAGTTCTGAGGTCGACCTTGTAAAGATAAGGATCCAGGTCTGTCTGCTGTTTACCTTTGCTCCTGCGCGCACTGCCCTTCTCTCCACATTTATGTGTTTGTTTGTCTATCTAATCTTTTGGGTTTTTATTTCTAATGAGGTCGAACAGATGTCTATTTATAATTTTTTTTACTACGCATCAAGCTGCGCTGCTTGTCTTTGCCCCTGTGTGCTCGCTCATTCTCGCCTTTTCCACTTATTTTTATTTTTGATTTATTTTTGATTTATTTTGTCAATTTAAAAAAAATACGCATCGTGCTGTGCTGTTTGTGTTTGCTTGAGTGCATTCGCGCGCTCTCGCTTTCTCGACTTTACAATTTTTTGTTATTATTTATCTATTCCTGAGAGTTTATCTTATTTTTTGTTTGTTTATTTAAATGAAGTCGACCAGTTGCCTGCCCTTCCTTCCATTATCCGTCACCGAGACAAACTGAACAAAGTTCTGAGGTTGACCTTGTAAAGATAAGGATTCAGGTCTGTCTGCTGTTTACCTTTGCTCCTGCGCGCACTGCCCTTCTCTCCACATTTATGTGTTTGTTTGTTTGTCCATCTAATCTTTTGGGTTTTTATTTCTAATGAGGTCGACCAGTTGTCTATTTATTATTTTTTTTACAACGCATCAAGCTGCGCTGCTTGTCTTTGCTCCTGTGTGCTCGCGCACTCTCGCCTTTTCCACTTATTTTTATTTTTGATTTATTTTTGATTTATTTTTTCAATTTAAAAAAAAATACGCATCGTGCTGTGCTGTTTGTGTTTACTTGAGTGCATTCGCGCGCTCTCGCTTTCTCCACTTTACAATTTTTTTGTTATTATTTATCTATTCCTGAGAGTTTATCTTATTTTTTATTTGTTTATTTAAATGAAGTCGACCAGTTGCCTGCCCTTCCTTCCATTATCCGTCACCGAGACAAATTGAACAAAGTTCTGAGGTCGACCTTGTAAAGATAAGGATTCAGGTCTGTCTGCTGTTTACCTTTGCTCCTGCGCGCACTGCCCTTCTCTCCACATTTATGTGTTTGTTTGTTTGTCTATCTAATCTTTTGGGTTTTTATTTCTAATGAGGTCGACCAGTTGTCTATTTATTATTTTTTTTACTACGCATCAAGCTGCCCTGCTTGTCTTTGCTCCTGTGTGCTCGCGCACTCTCGCCTTTTCCACTTATTTTTATTTTTGATTCATTTTTGATTTATTTTGTCAATTTAAAAAAAAATACGCATCGTGCTGTGCTGTTTGTGTTTGCTTGAGTGCATTCGCGCGCTCCCGCTTTCTCCACTTTACAATTTTTTTTGTTATTATTTATCTATTCCTGAGAGTTTATCTTAATTTTATTTGTTTATTTAAATGAAGTCGACCAGTTGCCTGCCCTTCCTTCCATTATCCGTCACCGAGACAAACTGAACAAAGTTGTGAGGTCGACCTTGTAAAGATAAGGAATCAGGTCTGTCTGCTGTTTACCTTTGCTCCTGCACGTACTGCCCTTCTCTCCACATTTATGTGTTTGTTTGTTTGTCTATCTAATCTTTTGGGTTTTTATTTCTAATGAGGTCGACCAGTTGTCTATTTATTATTTTTTTTACTACGCATCAAGCTGCGCTGCTTGTCTTTGCTCCTGTGTGCTCGCGCACTCTCGCCTTTTCCACTTATTTTTATTTTTGATTTATTTTTGATTTATTTTGTCAATTTTAAAAAAAATACGCATCGTGCTGTGCTGTTTGTGTTTGTTTGAGTGCATTCGCGCGCTCTCGCTTTCTCCACTTTACAATTTTTTTGTTATTATTTATCTATTCCTGAGAGTTTATCTTATTTTTTATTTGTTTATTTAAATGAAGTCGACCAGTTGCCTGCCCTTCCTTCCATTATCCGTCACCGAGACAAACTGAACAAAGTTCTGAGGTCGACCTTGTAAAGATAAGGATTCAGGTCTGTCTGCTGTTTACCTTTGCTCCTGCGCGCACTGCCCTTCTCCCCACATTTATGTGTTTGTTTGTTTGTCTATCTAATCTTTTGGGTTTTTATTTATAATGAGGTCGACCAGTTGTCTATTTATTATTTTTTTTTACTACGCATCAAGCTGCGCTGCTTGTCTTTGCTCCTGTGTGCTCGCGCACTCTCGCCTTTTCCACTTATTTTTATTTTTGATTTATTTTGTCAATTTAAAAAAAATACGCATCGTGCTGTGCTGCTTGTGTTTGCTTGAGTGCATTCGCGCGCTCTCGCTTTCTCCACTTTACAATTTTTTTGTTATTATTTATCTATTCCTGAGAGTTTATCTTATTTTTTATTTGTTTATTTAAATGAAGTCGACCAGTTGCCTGCCCTTCCTTCCATTATCCGTCACCGAGACAAACTGAACAAAGTTCTGAGGTCGACCTTGTAAAGATAAGGATCCAGGTCTGTCTGCTGTTTACCTTTGCTCCTGCGCGCACTGCCCTTCTCTCCACATTTATGTGTTTGTTTGTCTATCTAATCTTTTGGGTTTTTATTTCTAATGAGGTCGACCAGTTGTCTATTTATAATTTTTTTTACTACGCATCAAGCTGCGCTGCTTGTCTTTGCTCCTGTGTGCTCGCTCATTCTCGCCTTTTCCACTTATTTTTATTTTTGATTTATTTTTGATTTATTTTGTCAATTTAAAAAAAATACGCATCGTGCTGTGCTGTTTGTGTTTGCTTGAGTGCATTCGCGCGCTCTCGCTTTCTCCACTTTACAATTTTTTGTTATTATTTATCTATTCCTGAGAGTTTATCTTATTTTTTGTTTGTTTATTTAAATGAAGTCGACCAGTTTCCTGCCCTTCCTTCCATTATCCGTCACCGAGACAAACTGAACAAAGTTCTGAGGTTGACCTTGTAAAGATAAGGATTCAGGTCTGTCTGCTGTTTACCTTTGCTCCTGCGCGCACTGCCCTTCTCTCCACATTTATGTGTTTGTTTGTTTGTCTATCTAATCTTTTGGGTTTTTATTTCTAATGAGGTCGACCAGTTGTCTATTTATTATTTTTTTTACTACGCATCAATCTGCGCTGCATGTCTTTGCTCCTGTGGGCTCGCGCACTCTCGCCTTTTCCACTTATTTTTATTTTTGATTTATTTTTGATTTATTTTGTTAATTTTACAAAAAATACGCATCGTGCTGTGCTGTTTGTGTTTGCTTGAGTGCATTCGCACGCTCTCGCTTTCTCCACTTTACAATTTTTTTGTTATTATTTATCTATTCCTGAGAGTTTATCTTATTTTTTATTTGTTTATTTAAATGAAGTCGACCAGTTGCCTGCCCTTCCTTCCATTATCCGTCACCGAGACAAACTGAACAAAGTTCTGAGGTCGACCTTGTAAAGATAAGGATTCAGGTCTGTCTGCTCTTTACCTTTGCTCCTGCGCGCACTGCCCTTCTCCCCACATATATGTGTTTGTTTGTTTGTCTATCTAATCTTTTGGGTTTTTATTTCTAATGAGGTCGACCAGTTGTCTATTTATTATTTTTTTTACTACGCATCAAGCTGCGCTGCTTGTCTTTGCTCCTGTGTGCTCGCGCACTCTCGCCTTTTCCACTTATTTTTATTTTTGATTTATTTTTGATTTATTTTGTCAATTTTAAAAAAAAATACGCATCGTGCTGTGCTGTTTGTGTTTGCTTAAGTGCATTCGCGCGCTCTCGCTTTCTCCACTTTACAATTTTTTTGTTATTATTTATCTATTCCTGAGAGTTTATCTTATTTTTTATTTGTTTATTTAAATGAAGTGGACCAGTTGCCTGCCCTTCCTTCCATTATCCGTCACCGAGACAAACTGAACAAAGTTCTGAGGTCGACCTTGTAAAGATAAGGATTCAGGTCTGTCTGTTGTTTACCTTTGCTCCTGCGCGCACTGCCCTTCTCTCCACATTTATGTGTTTGTTTGTTTGTCTATCTAATCTTTTGGGTTTTTACTTCTAATGAGGTCGACCAGTTGTCTATTTATTATTTTTTTTACTACGCATCAAGCTGCGCTGCTTGTCTTTGCTCCTGTGTGCTCGCGCACTCTCGGCTTTTCCACTTATTTTTATTTTTGATTTATTTTTGATTTATTTTTTCAATTTAAAAAAAAATACGCATCGTGCTGTGCTGTTTGTGTTTGCTTGAGTGCATTCGCGCGCTCTCGCTTTCTCCACTTTACAATTTTTTTGTTATTATTTATCTATTCCTGAGAGTTTATCTTATTTTTTATTTGTTTATTTAAATGAAGTCGACCAGTTGCCTGCCCTTCCTTCCATTATCCGTCACCGAGACAAACTGAACAAAGTTCTGAGGTCGACCTTGTAAAGATAAGGATTCAGGTCTGTCTGCTGTTTACCTTTGCTCCTGCGCGCACTGCCCTTCTCTCCACATTTATGTGTTTGTTTGTTTGTCTATCTAATCTTTTGGGTTTTTATTTCTAATGAGGTCGACCAGTTGTCTATTTATTATTTTCTTTACTACGCATCAAGCTGCCCTGCTTGTCTTTGCTCCTGTGTGCTCGCGCACTCTCGCCTTTTCCACTTATTTTTATTTTTGATTCATTTTTGATTTATTTTGTCAATTTAAAAAAAAATACGCATCGTGCTGTGCTGTTTGTGTTTGCTTGAGTGCATTCGCGCGCTCTCGCTTTCTCCACTTTACAATTTTTTTGTTATTATTTATCTATTCCTGAGAGTTTATCTTAATATTATTTGTTTATTTAAATGAAGTCGACCAGTTGCCTGCCCTTCCTTCCATTATCCGTCACCGAGACAAACTGAACAAAGTTGTGAGGTCGACCTTGTAAAGATAAGGAATCAGGTCTGTCTGCTGTTTACCTTTGCTCCTGCACGTACTGCCCTTCTCTCCACATTTATGTGTTTGTTTGTTTGTCTATCTAATCTTTTGGGTTTTTATTTCTAATGAGGTCGACCAGTTGTCTATTTATTATTTTTTTTACTACGCATCAAGCTGCGCTGCTTGTCTTTGCTCCTGTGTGCTCGCGCACTCTCGCCTTTTCCACTTATTTTTATTTTTGATTTATTTATGATTTATTTTGTCAATTTTAAAAAAAAATACGCATCGTGCTGTGCTGTTTGTGTTTGCTTGAGTGCATTCGCGCGCTTTCGCTTTCTCCACTTTACAATTTTTTTGTTATTATTTATCTATTCCTGAGAGTTTATCTTATTTTTTATTTGTTTATTTAAATGAAGTCGACCAGTTGCCTGCCCTTCCTTCCATTATCCGTCACCGAGACAAACTGAACAAAGTTCTGAGGTCGACCTTGTAAAGATAAGGATTCAGGTCTGTCTGCTGTTTACCTTTGCTCCTGCGCGCACTGCCCTTCTCCCCACATTTATGTGTTTGTTTGTTTGTCTATCTAATCTTTTGGGTTTTTATTTATAATGAGGTCGACCAGTTGTCTATTTATTATTTTTTTTTACTACGCATCAAGCTGCGCTGCTTGTCTTTGCTCCTGTGTGCTCGCGCACTCTCGCCTTTTCCACTTATTTTTATTTTTGATTTATTTTGTCAATTTAAAAAAAATACGCATCGTGCTGTGCTGTTTGTGTTTGCTTGAGTGCATTCGCGCGCTCTCGCTTTCTCCACTTTACAATTTTTTTGTTATTATTTATCTATTCCTGAGAGTTTATCTTATTTTTTATTTGTTTATTTAAATGAAGTCGACCACTTGCCTGCCCTTCCTTCCATTATCCGTCACCGAGACAAACTGAACAAAGTTCTGAGGTCGACCTTGTAAAGATAAGGATCCAGGTCTGTCTGCTGTTTACCTTTGCTCCTGCGCACACTGCCCTTCTCTCCACATTTATGTGTTTGTTTGTTTGTCTATCTAATCTTTTGGGTTTTTATTTCTAATGAGGTCGACCAGTTGTCTATTTATTATGTTTTTTACTACGCATCAAGCTGCGCTGCTTGTCTTTGCTCCTGTGTGCTCGCGCACTCTCGCCTTTTCCACTTATTTTTATTTTTGATTTATTTTTGATTTATTTTGTCAATTTAAAAAAAATACGCATCGTTCTGTGCTGATTGTGTTTGCTTGAGTGCATTCGCGCGCTCTCGCTTTCTCCACTTTACAATTTTTTTGTTATTATTTATCTATTCCTGAGAGTTTATCTTATTTTTTATTTGTTTATTTAAATGAAGTCGACCAGTTGCCTGCCCTTCCTTCCATTATCCGTCACCGAGACAAACTGAACAAAGTTCTGAGGTCGACCTTGTAAAGATAAGGATTCAGGTCTGTCTGCTGTTTACTTTTGCTCCTGCGCGCACTGCCCTTCTCTCCACTTTTATGTGTTTGTTTGTTTGTCTATCTAATCTTTTGGGTTTTTATTTCTAATGAGGTCGACCAGTTGTCTATTTATTATTTTTTTTACTACGCATCAAGCTGCGCTGCTTGTTCTGCTCCTGTGTGCTCGCGCACTCTCGCCTTTTCCACTTATTTTTATTTTTGATTTATTTTTTATTTATTTTGTCAATTTAAAAAAAATACGCATCGTGCTGTGCTGTTTGTGTTTGCTTGAGTGCATTGGCGCGCTCTCGCTTTCTCCACTTTACAATTTTTTTTATTATTTATCTATTACTGAGAGTTTATCTTATTTTTATTTGTTTATTTAAATGAAGTCGACCAGTTGCCTGCACTTCCTTCCATTATCCGTCACCGAGACAAACTGAACAAAGTTCTGAGGTCGACCTTGTAAAGATAAGGATTCAGGTCTGTCTGCTGTTTACCTTTGCTCCTGCGCGCACTGCCCTTCTCTCCACATTTATGTGTTTGTTTGTTTGTCTATCTAATCTTTTGGGTTTTTATTTCTAATGAGGTCGACCAGTTGTCTATTTATTATTTTTTTTACTACGCATCAAGCTGCGCTGCTTGTCTTTGCTCCTGTGTGCTCGCGCACTCTCGCCTTTTCCACTTATTTTTATTTTTGACTTATTTTTGATTTATTTTGTCAATTTAAAAAAAAATACGCATCGTGCTGTGCTGTTTGTGTTTGATTGAGTCATTCGCGCGCTCTCGCTTTCTCCACTTTACAATTTTTTTGTTATTATTTATCTATTCCTGAGAGTTTATCTTATTTTTTATTTGTTTATTTAAATGAAGTCGACCAGTTGCCTGCCCTTCCTTCCATTATCCGTCACCGAGACAAATTGAACAAAGTTCTGAGGTCGACCTTGTAAAGATAAGGATTCAGGTCTGTCTGCTGTTTACCTTTGATCCTGCGCGCACTGCCCTTCTCTCCACATTTATGTGTTTGTTTGTTTGTCTATCTAATCTTTTGGGTTTTTATTTCTAATGAGGTCGACCAGTTGTCTATTTATTATTTTTTTTACTACGCATCAAGCTGCGCTGCTTGTCTTTGCTCCTGTGTGCTCGCGCACTCTCGCCTTTTCCACTTATTTTTATTTTTGATTTATTTTTGATTTATTTTGTCAATTTAAAAAAAAATACGCATCGTGCTGTGCTGTTTGTGTTTGCTTGAGTGCATTCGCGCGCTCTCGCTTTCTCCACTTTACAATTTTTTTGTTATTATTTATCTATTCCTGAGAGTTTATCTTATTTTTTATTTGTTTATTTAAATGAAGTCGACCAGTTGCCTGCCCTTCCTTCCATTATCCGTCACCGAGACAAACTGAACAAAGTTCTGAGGTCGACCTTGTAAAGATAAGGATTCAGGTCTGTCTGCTGTTTACCTTTGCTCCTGCGCGCACTGCCCTTCTCTCCACATTTATGTGTTTGTTTGTTTGTCTATCTAATCTTTTGGGTTTTTACTTCTAATGAGGTCGACCAGTTGTCTATTTATTATTTTTTTTACTACGCATCAAGCTGCGCTGCTTGTCTTTGCTCCTGTGTGCTCGCGCACTCTCGGCTTTTCCACTTATTTTTATTTTTGATTTATTTTTGATTTATTTTTTCAATTTAAAAAAAAATACGCATCGTGCTGTGCTGTTTGTGTTTGCTTGAGTGCATTCGCGCGCTCTCGCTTTCTCCACTTTACAATTTTTTTGTTATTATTTATCTATTCCTGAGAGTTTATCTTATTTTTTATTTGTTTATTTAAATGAAGTCGACCAGTTGCCTGCCCTTCCTTCCATTATCCGTCACCGAGACAAACTGAACTAAGTTCTGAGGTCGACCTTGTAAAGATAAGGATTCAGGTCTGTCTGCTGTTTACCTTTGCTCCTGCGCGCACTGCCCTTCTCTCCACATTTATGTGTTTGTTTGTTTGTCTATCTAATCTTTTGGGTTTTTATTTCTAATGAGGTCGACCAGTTGTCTATTTATTATTTTTTTTACTACGCATCAAGCTGCGCTGCTTGTCTTTGCTCCTGTGTGCTCGCGCACTCTCGCCTTTTCCACTTATTTTTATTTTTGATTTATTTTTGATTTATTTTGTCAATTTAAAAAAAATACGCATCGTTCTGTGCTGATTGTGTTTGCTTGAGTGCATTCGCGCGCTCTCGCTTTCTCCACTTTACAATTTTTTTGTTATTATTTATCTATTCCTGAGAGTTTATCTTATTTTTATTTGTTTATTTAATTGAAGTCGACCACTTGCCTGCCCTTCCTTCCATTATCCGTCACCGAGACAAACTGAACAAAGTTCTGAGGTCGACCTTGTAAAGATAAGGATTCAGGTCTGTCTGCTGTTTACCTTTGCTCCTGCGCGCACTGCCCTTCTCTCCACATTTATGTGTTTGTTTGTTTGTCTATCTAATCTTTTGGGTTTTTATTTCTAATGAGGTCGACCAGTTGTCTATTTATTATTTTTTTTACTACGCATCAAGCTGCGCTGCTTGTCTTTGCTCCTGTGTGCTCGCGCACTCTCGCCTTTTCCACTTATTTTTATTTTTGATTTATTTTTGATTTATTTTGTCAATTTAAAAAAAAATACGCATCGTGCTGTGCTGTTTGTGTTTGCTTGAGTGCATTCGCGCGCTCTCGCTTTCTCCACTTTACAATTTTTTTTGTTATTATTTATCTATTCCTGAGAGTTTATCTTATTTTTTATTTGTTTATTTAAATGAAGTCGACCAGTTGCCTGCCCTTCCTTCCATTATCCGTCACCGAGACAAACTGAACAAAGTTCTGAGGTCGACCTTGTAAAGATAAGGATTCAGGTCTGTCTGCTGTTTACCTTTGCTCCTGCGCGCACTGCCCTTCTCTGCACATTTATGTGTTTGTTTGTTTGTCTATCTAATCTTTTGGGTTTTTATTTCTAATGAGGTCGACCAGTTGTCTATTTATTATTTTTTTTACTACGCATCAAGCTGCGCTGCTTGTCTTTGCTCCTGTGTGCTCGCGCACTCTCGCCTTTTCCACTTATTTTTATTTTTGATTTATTTTGTCAATTTAAAAAAAATACGCATCGTGCTGTGCTGTTTGTGTTTGCTTGAGTGCATTCGCGCGCTCTCGCTTTCTCCACTTTACAATTTTTTTGTTCATATTTATCTATTCCTGAGAGTTTATCTTATTTTTTATTTGTTTATTTAAATGAAGTCGACCAGTTGCCTGCCCTTCCTTCCATTATCCGTCACCGAGACAAACTGAACAAAGTTCTGAGGTCGACCTTGTAAAGATAAGGATTCAGGTCTGTCTGCTGTTTACCTTTGCTCCTGCGCGCACTGCCCTTCTCTCCACATTTATGTGTTTGTTTGTTTGTCTATCTAATCTTTTGGGTTTTTATTTCTAATGAGGTCGACCAGTTGTCTATTTATTATTTTTTTTACTACGCATCAAGCTGCGCTGCTTGTCTTTGTTCCTGTGAGCTCGCGCACTCTCGCCTTTTCCACTTATTTTTATTTTTGATTTATTTTTTATTTATTTTGTCAATTTAAAAAACAATACGCATCGTGCTGTGCTGTTTGTGTTTGCTTGAGTGCATTCGCGCGCTCTCGCTTTCTCCACTTTACAGTTTTTTTGTTATTATTTATCTATTCCTGAGAGTTTATCTTATTATTTATTTGTTTATTTAAATGAAGTAGACCAGTTGCCTGCCCTTCCTTCCATTATCCGTCACCGAGACAAACTGAACAAAGTTCTGAGGTCGACCTTGTAAAGATAAGGATTCAGGTCTGTCTGCTGTTTACCTTTGCTCCTGCGCGCACTGCCCTTCTCTGCACATTTATGTGTTTGTTTGTTTGTCTATCTAATCTTTTGGGTTTTTATTTCTAATGAGGTCGACCAGTTGTCTATTTATTATTTTTTTTACTACGCATCAAGCTGCGCTGCTTGTCTTTGCTCCTGTGTGCTCGCGCACTCTCGCATTTTCCACTTATTTTTATTTTTGATTTATTTTTGATTTATTTTGTCAATTTAAAAAAAAATATACGCATCGTGCTGTGCTGTTTGTGTTTGCTTGAGTGCATTCGCGCGCTCTCGCTTTCTCCACTTTACAATTTTTTTGTTATTATTTATCTATTCCTGAGAGTTTATCTTATTTTTTATTTGTTTATTTAAATGAAGTCGACCAGTTGCCTGCCCTTCCTTCCATTATCCGTCACCGAGACAAACTGAACAAAGTTCTGAGGTCGACCTTGTAAAGATAAGGATTCAGGTCTGTCTGCTGTTTACCTTTGCTCCTGCGCGCACTGCCCTTCTCTGCACATTTATGTGTTTGTTTGTTTGTCTATCTAATCTTTTGGGTTTTCATTTCTAATGAGGTCGACCAGTTGTCTATTTATTATTTTTTTTACTACGCATCAAGCTGCGCTGCTTGTCTTTGCTCCTGTGTGCTCGCGCACTCTCGGCTTTTCCACTTATTTTTATTTTTGATTTATTTTTCATTTATTTTGTCAATTTTAAAAAAAATACGCATCGTGCTGTGCTGTTTGTGTTTGCTTGAGTGCATTCGCGCGCTCTCGATTTCTCCACTTTACAATTTTTTTGTTATTATTTATCTATTCCTGAGAGTTTATCTTATTTTTTATTTGTTTATTTAAATGAAGTCGACCAGTTGCCTGCCCTTCCTTCCATTATCCGTCACCGAGACAAACTGAACAAAGTTCTGAGGTCGACCTTGTAAAGATAAGGATTCAGGTCTGTCTGCTGTTTACCTTTGCTCCTGCGCGCACTGCCCTTCTCTCCACATTTATGTGTTTGTTTGTTTGTCTATCTAATCTTTTGGGTTTTTATTTCTAATGAGGTCGACCAGTTGTCTATTTATTATTTTTTTTACTACGCATCAAGCTGCGCTGCTTGTCTTTGCTCCTGTGTGCTCGCGCACTCTCGCCTTTTCCACTTATTTTTATTTTTGATTTATTTTTGATTTATTTTGTCAATTTAAAAAAAATACGCATCGTGCTGTGCTGTTTGTGTTTGCTTGAGTGCATTCGCGCGCTCTCGCTTTCTCCACTTTACAATTTTTTTGTTATGATTTATCTATTCCTGAGAGTTTATCTTATTTTTTATTTGTTTATTTAAATGAAGTCGACCAGTTGCCTGCCCTTCCTTCCATTATCCGTCACCGAGACAAACTGAACAAAGTTCTGAGGTCGACCTTGTAAAGATAAGGATTCAGGTCTGTCTGCTGTTTACCTTTGCTCCTGCGCGCACTGCCCTTCTCTCCACATTTATGTGTTTGTTTGTTTGTCTATCTAATCTTTTGGGTTTTTATTTCTAATGAGGTCGACCAGTTGTCTATTTATTATTTTTTTTACTACGCATCAAGCTGCGCTGCTTGTGTTTGCTCCTGTGTGCTCGCGCACTCTCAGCTTTTCCACCTATTTTTATTTTTGATTTATTTTTGATTTGTTTTGTCAATTTAAAAAAAAATACGCATCGTGCTGTGCTGTTTGTGTTTGCTTGAGTGCATTCGCGCGCTCTCGCTTTCTCCACTTTACAATTTTTTTGTTATTATTTATCTATTCCTGAGAGTTTATCTTATTTTTTATTTGTTTATTTAAATGAAGTCGACCAGTTGCCTGCCCTTCCTTCCATTATCCGTCACCGAGACAAACTGAACAAAGTTCTGAGGTCGACCTTGTAAAGATAAGGATTCAGGTCTGTCTGCTGTTTACCTTTGCTCCTGCGCGCACTGCCCTTCTCTCCACATTTATGTGTTTGTTTGTTTGTCTATCTAATCTTTTGGGTTTTTATTTCTAATGAGGTCGACCAGTTGTCTATTTATTATTTTTTTTACTACGCATCAAGCTGCGCTGCTTGTCTTTGCTCCTGTGTGCTCGCGCACTCTCGCCTTTTCCACTTATTTTTATTTTTGATTTATTTTTGATTTATTTTGTCAATTTAAAAAAAATACGCATCGTTCTGTGCTGATTGTGTTTGCTTGAGTGCATTCGCGCGCTCTCGCTTTCTCCACTTTACAATTTTTTTGTTATTATTTATCTATTCCTGAGAGTTTATCTTATTTTTTATTTGTTTATTTAATTGAAGTCGACCACTTGCCTGCCCTTCCTTCCATTATCCGTCACCGAGACAAACTGAACAAAGTTCTGAGGTCGACCTTGTAAAGATAAGGATTCAGGTCTGTCTGCTGTTTACCTTTGCTCCTGCGCGCACTGCCCTTCTCTCCACATTTATGTGTTTGTTTGTTTGTCTATCTAATCTTTTGGGTTTTTATTTCTAATGAGGTCGACCAGTTGTCTATTTATTATTTTTTTACTACGCATCAAGCTGCGCTGCTTGTCTTTGCTCCTGTGTGCTCGCGCACTCTCGCCTTTTCCACTTATTTTTATTTTTGATTTATTTTTGATTTATTTTGTCAATTTAAAAAAAAATACGCATCGTGCTGTGCTGTTTGTGTTTGCTTGAGTGCATTCGCGCGCTCTCGCTTTCTCCACTTTACATTTTTTTTTGTTATTATTTATCTATTCCTGAGAGTTTATCTTATTTTTTATTTGTTTATTTAAATGAAGTCGACCAGTTGCCTGCCCTTCCTTCCATTATCCGTCACCGAGACAAACTGAACAAAGTTCTGAGGTCGACCTTGTAAAGATAAGGATTCAGGTCTGTCTGCTCTTTACCTTTGCTCCTGCGCGCACTGCCCTTCTCTCCACATTTATGTGTTTGTTTGTTTGTCTATCTAATCTTTTGGGTTTTTATTTCTAATGAGGTCGACCAGTTGTCTATTTATTATTTTTTTTACTACGCATCAAGCTGCGCTGCTTGTCTTTGCTCCTGTGTGCTCGCGCACTCTCGCCTTTTCCACTTATTTTTATTTTTGATTTATTTTTGATTTATTTTGTCAATTTTAAAAAAAATACGCAACGTGCTGTGCTGTTTGTGTTTGCTTAAGTGCATTCGCGCGCTCTCGCCTTCTCCACTTCACAATTTTTTTGTTATTATTTATTTATTCCTGAGAGTTTATCTTATTTTTTATTTGTTTATTTAATTGAAGTCGACCAGTTGCCTGCCCTTCCTTCCATTATCCGTCACCGAGACAAATTGAACAAAGTTCTGAGGTCGACCTTGTAAAGATAAGGATTCAGGTCTGTCTGCTGTTTACCTTTGATCCTGCGCGCACTGCCCTTCTCTCCACATTTATGTGTTTGTTTGTTTGTCTATCTAATCTTTTGGGTTTTTATTTCTAATGAGGTCGACCAGTTGTCTATTTATTATTTTTTTTACTACGCATCAAGCTGCGCTGCTTGTCTTTGCTCCTGTGTGCTCGCGCACTCTCGCCTTTTCCACTTATTTTTATTTTTGATTTATTTTTGATTTATTTTGTCAATTTAAAAAAAAATACGCATCGTGCTGTGCTGTTTGTGTTTGCTTGAGTGCATTCGCGCGCTCTCGCTTTCTCCACTTTACAATTTTTTTGTTATTATTTATCTATTCCTGAGAGTTTATCTTATTTTTTATTTGTTTATTTAAATGAAGTCGACCAGTTGCCTGCCCTTCCTTCCATTATCCGTCACCGAGACAAACTGAACAAAGTTCTGAGGTCGACCTTGTAAAGATAAGGATTCAGGTCTGTCTGCTGTTTACCTTTGCTCCTGCGCGCACTGCCCTTCTCTCCACATTTATGTGTTTGTTTGTTTGTCTATCTAATCTTTTGGGTTTTTACTTCTAATGAGGTCGACCAGTTGTCTATTTATTATTTTTTTTACTACGCATCAAGCTGCGCTGCTTGTCTTTGCTCCTGTGTGCTCGCGCACTCTCGGCTTTTCCACTTATTTTTATTTTTGATTTATTTTTGATTTATTTTTTCAATTTAAAAAAAAATACGCATCGTGCTGTGCTGTTTGTGTTTGCTTGAGTGCATTCGCGCGCTCTCGCTTTCTCCACTTTACAATTTTTTTGTTATTATTTATCTATTCCTGAGAGTTTATCTTATTTTTTATTTGTTTATTTAAATGAAGTCGACCAGTTGCCTGCCCTTCCTTCCATTATCCGTCACCGAGACAAACTGAACTAAGTTCTGAGGTCGACCTTGTAAAGATAAGGATTCAGGTCTGTCTGCTGTTTACCTTTGCTCCTGCGCGCACTGCCCTTCTCTCCACATTTATGTGTTTGTTTGTTTGTCTATCTAATCTTTTGGGTTTTTATTTCTAATGAGGTCGACCAGTTGTCTATTTATTATTTTTTTTACTACGCATCAAGCTGCGCTGCTTGTCTTTGCTCCTGTGTGCTCGCGCACTCTCGCCTTTTCCACTTATTTTTATTTTTGATTTATTTTTGATTTATTTTGTCAATTTAAAAAAAATACGCATCGTTCTGTGCTGATTGTGTTTGCTTGAGTGCATTCGCGCGCTCTCGCTTTCTCCACTTTACAATTTTTTTGTTATTATTTATCTATTCCTGAGAGTTTATCTTATTTTTATTTGTTTATTTAATTGAAGTCGACCACTTGCCTGCCCTTCCTTCCATTATCCGTCACCGAGACAAACTGAACAAAGTTCTGAGGTCGACCTTGTAAAGATAAGGATTCAGGTCTGTCTGCTGTTTACCTTTGCTCCTGCGCGCACTGCCCTTCTCTCCACATTTATGTGTTTGTTTGTTTGTCTATCTAATCTTTTGGGTTTTTATTTCTAATGAGGTCGACCAGTTGTCTATTTATTATTTTTTTTACTACGCATCAAGCTGCGCTGCTTGTCTTTGCTCCTGTGTGCTCGCGCACTCTCGCCTTTTCCACTTATTTTTATTTTTGATTTATTTTTGATTTATTTTGTCAATTTAAAAAAAAATACGCATCGTGCTGTGCTGTTTGTGTTTGCTTGAGTGCATTCGCGCGCTCTCGCTTTCTCCACTTTACAATTTTTTTTGTTATTATTTATCTATTCCTGAGAGTTTATCTTATTTTTTATTTGTTTATTTAAATGAAGTCGACCAGTTGCCTGCCCTTCCTTCCATTATCCGTCACCGAGACAAACTGAACAAAGTTCTGAGGTCGACCTTGTAAAGATAAGGATTCAGGTCTGTCTGCTGTTTACCTTTGCTCCTGCGCGCACTGCCCTTCTCTGCACATTTATGTGTTTGTTTGTTTGTCTATCTAATCTTTTGGGTTTTTATTTCTAATGAGGTCGACCAGTTGTCTATTTATTATTTTTTTTACTACGCATCAAGCTGCGCTGCTTGTCTTTGCTCCTGTGTGCTCGCGCACTCTCGCCTTTTCCACTTATTTTTATTTTTGATTTATTTTGTCAATTTAAAAAAAATACGCATCGTGCTGTGCTGTTTGTGTTTGCTTGAGTGCATTCGCGCGCTCTCGCTTTCTCCACTTTACAATTTTTTTGTTCATATTTATCTATTCCTGAGAGTTTATCTTATTTTTTATTTGTTTATTTAAATGAAGTCGACCAGTTGCCTGCCCTTCCTTCCATTATCCGTCACCGAGACAAACTGAACAAAGTTCTGAGGTCGACCTTGTAAAGATAAGGATTCAGGTCTGTCTGCTGTTTACCTTTGCTCCTGCGCGCACTGCCCTTCTCTCCACATTTATGTGTTTGTTTGTTTGTCTATCTAATCTTTTGGGTTTTTATTTCTAATGAGGTCGACCAGTTGTCTATTTATTATTTTTTTTACTACGCATCAAGCTGCGCTGCTTGTCTTTGTTCCTGTGAGCTCGCGCACTCTCGCCTTTTCCACTTATTTTTATTTTTGATTTATTTTTTTATTTATTTTGTCAATTTAAAAAACAATACGCATCGTGCTGTGCTGTTTGTGTTTGCTTGAGTGCATTCGCGCGCTCTCGCTTTCTCCACTTTACAGTTTTTTTTGTTATTATTTATCTATTCCTGAGAGTTTATCTTATTATTTATTTGTTATTTAAATGAAGTAGACCAGTTGCCTGCCCTTCCTTCCATTATCCGTCACCGAGACAAACTGAACAAAGTTCTGAGGTCGACCTTGTAAAGATAAGGATTCAGGTCTGTCTGCTGTTTACCTTTGCTCCTGCGCGCACTGCCCTTCTCTGCACATTTATGTGTTTGTTTGTTTGTCTATCTAATCTTTTGGGTTTTTATTTCTAATGAGGTCGACCAGTTGTCTATTTATTATTTTTTTTACTACGCATCAAGCTGCGCTGCTTGTCTTTGCTCCTGTGTGCTCGCGCACTCTCGCATTTTCCACTTATTTTTATTTTTGATTTATTTTTGATTTATTTTGTCAATTTAAAAAAAAATATACGCATCGTGCTGTGCTGTTTGTGTTTGCTTGAGTGCATTCGCGCGCTCTCGCTTTCTCCACTTTACAATTTTTTTGTTATTATTTATCTATTCCTGAGAGTTTATCTTATTTTTTATTTGTTTATTTAAATGAAGTCGACCAGTTGCCTGCCCTTCCTTCCATTATCCGTCACCGAGACAAACTGAACAAAGTTCTGAGGTCGACCTTGTAAAGATAAGGATTCAGGTCTGTCTGCTGTTTACCTTTGCTCCTGCGCGCACTGCCCTTCTCTGCACATTTATGTGTTTGTTTGTTTGTCTATCTAATCTTTTGGGTTTTCATTTCTAATGAGGTCGACCAGTTGTCTATTTATTATTTTTTTTACTACGCATCAAGCTGCGCTGCTTGTCTTTGCTCCTGTGTGCTCGCGCACTCTCGGCTTTTCCACTTATTTTTATTTTTGATTTATTTTTCATTTATTTTGTCAATTTTAAAAAAAATACGCATCGTGCTGTGCTGTTTGTGTTTGCTTGAGTGCATTCGCGCGCTCTCGATTTCTCCACTTTACAATTTTTTTGTTATTATTTATCTATTCCTGAGAGTTTATCTTATTTTTTATTTGTTTATTTAAATGAAGTCGACCAGTTGCCTGCCCTTCCTTCCATTATCCGTCACCGAGACAATCTGAACAAAGTTCTGAGGTCGACCTTGTAAAGATAAGGATTCAGGTCTGTCTGCTGTTTACCTTTGCTCCTGCGCGCACTGCCCTTCTCTCCACATTTATGTGTTTGTTTGTTTGTCTATCTAATCTTTTGGGTTTTTATTTCTAATGAGGTCGACCAGTTGTCTATTTATTATTTTTTTTACTACGCATCAAGCTGCGCTGCTTGTCTTTGCTCCTGTGTGCTCGCGCACTCTCGCCTTTTCCACTTATTTTTATTTTTGATTTATTTTTGATTTATTTTGTCAATTTAAAAAAAATACGCATCGTGCTGTGCTGTTTGTGTTTGCTTGAGTGCATTCGCGCGCTCTCGCTTTCTCCACTTTACAATTTTTTTGTTATGATTTATCTATTCCTGAGAGTTTATCTTATTTTTTATTTGTTTATTTAAATGAAGTCGACCAGTTGCCTGCCCTTCCTTCCATTATCCGTCACCGAGACAAACTGAACAAAGTTCTGAGGTCGACCTTGTAAAGATAAGGATTCAGGTCTGTCTGCTGTTTACCTTTGCTCCTGCGCGCACTGCCCTTCTCTCCACATTTATGTGTTTGTTTGTTTGTCTATCTAATCTTTTGGGTTTTTATTTCTAATGAGGTCGACCAGTTGTCTATTTATTATTTTTTTTACTACGCATCAAGCTGCGCTGCTTGTGTTTGCTCCTGTGTGCTCGCGCACTCTCAGCTTTTCCACCTATTTTTATTTTGATTTATTTTTGATTTGTTTTGTCAATTTAAAAAAAAATACGCATCGTGCTGTGCTGTTTGTGTTTGCTTGAGTGCATTCGCGCGCTCTCGCTTTCTCCACTTTACAATTTTTTTGTTATTATTTATCTATTCCTGAGAGTTTATCTTATTTTTTTATTTGTTTATTTAAATGAAGTCGACCAGTTGCCTGCCCTTCCTTCCATTATCCGTCACCGAGACAAACTGAACAAAGTTCTGAGGTCGACCTTGTAAAGATAAGGATTCAGGTCTGTCTGCTGTTTACCTTTGCTCCTGCGCGCACTGCCCTTCTCTCCACATTTATGTGTTTGTTTGTTTGTCTATCTAATCTTTTGGGTTTTTATTTCTAATGAGGTCGACCAGTTGTCTATTTATTATTTTTTTTACTACGCATCAAGCTGCGCTGCTTGTCTTTGCTCCTGTGTGCTCGCGCACTCTCGCCTTTTCCACTTATTTTTATTTTTGATTTATTTTTGATTTATTTTGTCAATTTAAAAAAAATACGCATCGTTCTGTGCTGATTGTGTTTGCTTGAGTGCATTCGCGCGCTCTCGCTTTCTCCACTTTACAATTTTTTTGTTATTATTTATCTATTCCTGAGAGTTTATCTTATTTTTTATTTGTTTATTTAATTGAAGTCGACCACTTGCCTGCCCTTCCTTCCATTATCCGTCACCGAGACAAACTGAACAAAGTTCTGAGGTCGACCTTGTAAAGATAAGGATTCAGGTCTGTCTGCTGTTTACCTTTGCTCCTGCGCGCACTGCCCTTCTCTCCACATTTATGTGTTTGTTTGTTTGTCTATCTAATCTTTTGGGTTTTTATTTCTAATGAGGTCGACCAGTTGTCTATTTATTATTTTTTTTACTACGCATCAAGCTGCGCTGCTTGTCTTTGCTCCTGTGTGCTCGCGCACTCTCGCCTTTTCCACTTATTTTTATTTTTGATTTATTTTTGATTTATTTTGTCAATTTAAAAAAAAATACGCATCGTGCTGTGCTGTTTGTGTTTGCTTGAGTGCATTCGCGCGCTCTCGCTTTCTCCACTTTACATTTTTTTTTTGTTATTATTTATCTATTCCTGAGAGTTTATCTTATTTTTTATTTGTTTATTTAAATGAAGTCGACCAGTTGCCTGCCCTTCCTTCCATTATCCGTCACCGAGACAAACTGAACAAAGTTCTGAGGTCGACCTTGTAAAGATAAGGATTCAGGTCTGTCTGCTCTTTACCTTTGCTCCTGCGCGCACTGCCCTTCTCTCCACATTTATGTGTTTGTTTGTTTGTCTATCTAATCTTTTGGGTTTTTATTTCTAATGAGGTCGACCAGTTGTCTATTTATTATTTTTTTTACTACGCATCAAGCTGCGCTGCTTGTCTTTGCTCCTGTGTGCTCGCGCACTCTCGCCTTTTCCACTTATTTTTATTTTTCATTTATTTTTGATTTATTTTGTCAATTTTAAAAAAAATACGCAACGTGCTGTGCTGTTTGTGTTTGCTTAAGTGCATTCGCGCGCTCTCGCCTTCTCCACTTCACAATTTTTTTGTTATTATTTATTTATTCCTGAGAGTTTATCTTATTTTTTATTTGTTTATTTAATTGAAGTCGACCACTTGCCTGCCCTTCCTTCCATTATCCGTCACCGAGACAAACTGAACAAAGTTCTGAGGTCGACCTTGTAAAGATAAGGATTCAGGTCTGTCTGCTGTTTACCTTTGCTCCTGCGCGCACTGCCCTTCTCTCCACATTTATGTGTTTGTTTGTTTGTCTATCTAATCTTTTGGGTTTTTATTTCTAATGAGGTCGACCAGTTGTCTATTTATTATTTTTTTTACTACGCATCAAGCTGCGCTGCTTGTCTTTGCTCCTGTGTGCTCGCGCACTCTCGCCTTTTCCACTTATTTTTATTTTTGATTTATTTTTTATTTATTTTGTCAATTAAAAAAAAATACGCATCGTGCTGTGCTGCTTGTGTTTGCTTGAGTGCATTCGCGCGCTCTCGCTTTCTCCACTTTACAATTTTTTTTGTTATTATTTATCTATTCCTGAGAGTTTATCTTATTTTTTATTTGTTTATTTAAATGAAGTCGACCAGTTGCCTGCCCTTCCTTCCATTATCCGTCACCGAGACAAACTGAACAAAGTTCTGAGGTCGACCTTGTAAAGATAAGGATTCAGGTCTGTCTGCTGTTTACCTTTGCTCCTGCGCGCACTGCCCTTCTCTGCACATTTATGTGTTTGTTTGTTTGTCTATCTAATCTTTTGGGTTTTTATTTCTAATGAGGTCGACCAGTTGTCTATTTATTATTTTTTTTACTACGCATCAAGCTGCGCTGCTTGTCTTTGCTCCTGTGTGCTCGCGCACTCTCGCCTTTTCCACTTATTTTTATTTTTGATTTATTTTGTCAATTTAAAAAAAATACGCATCGTGCTGTGCTGTTTGTGTTTGCTTGAGTGCATTCGCGCGCTCTCGCTTTCTCCACTTTACAATTTTTTTGTTATTATTTATCTATTCCTGAGAGTTTATCTTATTTTTTATTTGTTTATTTAAATGAAGTCGACCAGTTGCCTGCCCTTCCTTCCATTATCGTCACCGAGACAAACTGAACAAAGTTCTGAGGTCGACCTTGTAAAGATAAGGATTCAGGTCTGTCTGCTGTTTACCTTTGCTCCTGCGCGCACTGCCCTTCTCTCCACATTTATGTGTTTGTTTGTTTGTCTATCTAATCTTTTGGGTTTTTATTTCTAATGAGGTCGACCAGTTGTCTATTTATTATTTTTTTTACTACGCATCAAGCTGCGCTGCTTGTCTTTGTTCCTGTGAGCTCGCGCACTCTCGCCTTTTCCACTTATTTTTATTTTGATTTATTTTTGATTTATTTTGTCAATTTAAAAAACAATACGCATCGTGCTGTGCTGTTTGTGTTTGCTTGAGTGCATTCGCGCGCTCTCGCTTTCTCCACCTTACAGTTTTTTTGTTATTATTTATCTATTCCTGAGAGTTTATCTTATTATTTATTTGTTTATTTAAATGAAGTCGACCAGTTGCCTGCCCTTCCTTCCATTATCCGTCACCGAGACAAACTGAACAAAGTTCTGAGGGCGACCTTGTAAAGATAAGGATTCAGGTCTGTCTGCTCTTTACCTTTGCTCCTGCGCGCACTGCCCTTCTCTGCACATTTATGTGTTTGTTTGTTTGTCTATCTAATCTTTTGGGTTTTCATTTCTAATGAGGTCGACCAGTTGTCTATTTATTATTTTTTTTACTACGCATCAAGCTGCGCTGCTTGTCTTTGCTCCTGTGTGCTCGCGCACTCTCGGCTTTTCCACTTATTTTTATTTTTGATTTATTTTTCATTTATTTTGTCAATTTAAAAAAAATACGCATCGTGCTGTGCTGTTTGTGTTTGCTTGAGTGCATTCGCGCGCTCTCGCTTTCTCCACTTTACAATTTTTTTGTTATGATTTATCTATTCCTGAGAGTTTATCTTATTTTTTATTTGTTTATTTAAATGAAGTCGACCAGTTGCCTGCCCTTCCTTCCATTATCCGTCACCGAGACAAACTGAACAAAGTTCTGAGGTCGACCTTGTAAAGATAAGGATTCAGGTCTGTCTGCTGTTTACCTTTGCTCCTGCGCGCACTGCCCTTCTCTCCACATTTATGTGTTTGTTTGTTTGTCTATCTAATCTTTTGGGTTTTTATTTCTAATGAGGTCCACCAGTTGTCTATTTATTATTTTTTTACTACGCATCAAGCTGCGCTGCTTGTCTTTGCTCCTGTGTGCTCGCGCACTCTCGCCTTTCCTACTTATTTTTATTTTTGATTTATTTTTGATTTATTTTGTCAATTTTAAAAAAAATACGCATCGTGCTGTGCTGTTTGTGTTTGCTTGAGTGCATTCGCGCGCTCTCGCTTTCTCCACTTTACAATTTTTTTGTTATTATTTATCTATTCCTGAGAGTTTATCTTATTTTTTATTTGTTTATTTAAATGAAGTCGACCCAGTTGCCTGCCCTTCCTTCCATTATCCGTCACCGAGACAAACTGAACAAAGTTCTGAGGTCGACCTTGTAAAGATAAGGATTCAGGTCTGTCTGCTGTTTACCTTTGCTCCTGCGCGCACTGCCCTTCTCTGCACATTTATGTGGTTTGTTTGTTTGTCTATCTAATCTTTTGGTTTTTATTTCTAATGAGGTCGACCAGTTGTCTATTTATTATTTTTTTTACTACGCATCAAGCTGCGCTGCTTGTCTTTGCTCCTGTGTGCTCGCGCACTCTCGCCTTTTCCACTTATTTTT